>NW_027142470.1:1002828-1268545 GCF_026170545.1 Melanerpes formicivorus
CCTTTCCTTTCCTTTCCTTTCCTTTCCTTTCTTCCTTTCCTTTCCTTTCCTTTCCTTCCTTTCCTTTCCTTTCCTTTCCTTTCTTTCCTTCTTCCTTCCCTTCCCTTTCCCTTCCCTTCCCTTCCCTTCCTTCCCTTCCCTTCCCTTCCCTTCCCCTTCCCTTCCCTTCCCTTCCCTTCCCTTCCCTTCCCTTCCCTTCCCTTCCCTTCCCTTCCCTTCCCTTCCCTTCCCCTTCCCCTTCCCTCCTTCCCCCTTCCCCTTCCCCATCCTCCTTCCCCTTCCCCTTCCCCTTCCCCTTCCCTTCCCCTTCCCCCCTTCCCCTTCCCCTCCTCCCCTTCCCCTTCCCCTTCCCCTTCCCCTTCCCCTTCCCCTTCCCCCTTCCCCTTCCCCTTCCCCTTCCCCTTCCCCTTCCCCTTCCCCTTCCCCTTCCCCTTCCCCTTCCCCTTCCCCTTCCCCTTCCCCTTCCCCTTCCCCTTCCCCTTCCCCTTCCCCTTCCCCTCCTTCCCCTTTCTTTTTTGCTTCCCCATTATCTGTCCTGCAGGGCCTATCCCCAGAGTTTCCAACCCCCCCCAGATGAAGGCTGGAAGCCAGCAGCACATCAGCTTCCTGCAGAGCTGCTCAACTTCTTCAAACCACCAACACTAAGAAGGGAAGCCAAGGAACCCATCAGAGCCAGCCAGCAAGACTTGGCTGCCAGGGATGGTTGAATGCTGAACACACTTCTGATGAGGCTGTTGGCAGCTCTGCTTCCCTGGGCTTTGCTGACCCATCCCTGGAAGCACTGCTGCTGCTTAATGACAACCATGTGGGCATCTCAACCCCTTCCCCTTCCATCATTGGGGTGCAGAGTGGGTAGAGGGCAGTGATGCTTCATCTCTCTCCTCTGCTGGAGCAGGCAGGACCAACTGCTTTTGCACAGGGCTAGGCAGCAAGTCCCAGCCTGGCTTCAGAGCTAAGCTGGTGGCAAAGGAGCCCCTTCCAGACCAGATGAAAGGGAAGTCTTTGTCTCATTGCACTGCTTGGGAGATAAACCTGGAGGAGGAGAAAACCTTGAGACCCCTTCCCTCTACAGTTCTGCTCTGCTCAGCTTCAGGTGCCTCTTCTGCTCTGGCCGTGGAGCTGGAGGTCTCCTGGGGCTAGGAGCAGCTGGAGGGATTTCCCTTGCAGGTGGATCTGCTTCAGTGCCTGCTGCATCACCTTGGTTTTGCCCACAGCCACCAGGACTGGAGGATTTCCAGGAAGCCTGCTCCTATCTCCACAAGTTTCTTAAAACCCCTCCTTAAGGAGGTCCTGTGGGGCTTGTGCAGCAACTGGGGCCATCCAAAGAGGGGTGAGCAAAGTATGACCTCTGCCTATGGCTTTCACAGCACAAGCCCTGGCAGGATTCACAGGTTGTCTTCTGTGGCTGCATCAGGGAAGTTCATACTGCCAAATCCTACCAGTGTGGCATGATGACAAAGCCCATTCCTAAGGCATTTTGCCCACTCCTTTCCCCAGTCTGGCTGTCCCCAGCCTCCCTCAGCTCAAGTGGTGATTCCCACCAGTGCCAAGGCTGCTGTGTGTCAGATGCCTTGGCCTGCAGACCCAAATCCTCTTGGCAGCAGATGTGGGACCAGCCACAAACACCATGGACAGCACAGAGGTTTCTGGATGTCTGGAGTGCACAAGTCTCTGCTCATTTCCCTCTAAACTGGAGCCAGGTGAAATCCTTTTCCTTACACACCACCTAGGATGCACAGGATGGGTGCATTGCCTGACAGTGCTTGAAGGAGAGAAGCTGTGAATGGGCTTCAGAGGTGGATTTGCAAAGAATCTGGCTGCAAGAATGGGATAGATGAGGGCACCCCACAGGCCAGGATCCCAGCATGGGGGAGAAGAAGCAGCAATTCCCTTTCCCCCTACTCTTCTGGGAGAAATAAAGGAAAAAAATGTCTGCTTCCTGAGTCCTGCCTGCCACTAATTCATGGAATGGCAGGGATTGGAAGGCACCTCTGGAGAGCATCCAGTCCAAACCCCCTGCTCCAGCAGGGCACCCACAGCAGCTTGCCCAGGAGCACAACGGCCAGGGGGGATTTGGAAACTCTCCACAGAAAGAGACTCCACAACATCTCTGAGCAGCCTGCTCCTGGGCTCCAGCAGCCTCACACCAAAGAAGTTTCTCCTCCTGTTCAGATGGTACCTCCTGGGTTCCAGTTTGTGCCCATTGCCCCTTGTGCTGCCACTGGGCACCACTGGCAGGAGTTAGGTCCCAGCCTCTTGCCCCCCAGCCTTAGCTCTTGCTGAGCATTGCTCAGATCCCCTCTGGGGCTGCTCTTCTCCAGGCTCTCAGCCTTAGGGCTCTCAGCCTTTGGTTCTCATAGGGATGCTTCAGGTCCCCCAGGATCTTAGCAGCCTTTGTTGGACTCTCTCCCATAGTTCTCTGTCTCTTGAGCTGGGCAGCTCAGAGCTGGACCCAGTACTCCATGTACAGCATCTCTAGGTCAGAGTAGAGGGGAGGAGAACCTGCTTTGACCTGCTGGCCACACTCTTCTTTATACCCCCCAGGAAAAATAGAAGGAAAAGCATCTCTGTGATGTGTGGCAGCACACTGAGGTGGACATGTCTGTATGTCCACGTTGGGGTAAGCTCAGGCATGGAGACCAGGAGCTGCTCTCATCCTGCTGGGTCTCTGGGGTGGGACTGGGGCTTTTCCAGTTTAATTTTTCACTTTGAAAGCAGCAGATGCAGAAAGCAGGGCTGACTCTGACCTCAGCTGGGAGCTGTAGTGGATCAGGGTGTGCAGATTATGAGGCTTCCAGCCAGGCTCTGAGCTGCTGTGGAACAGTTGCTCCTTGCACCTTAGCACTGGGATGTGCTGGATGAGGACCTGGCAGAGGATTTTCCAAGGCAGGCATCCATTTGGAAAAATGATTGCTCTCCCTCATCCTGCTTCTGCAGGAATTGTACTTTTGTTTCCATGGTGTCACAACATTCAGATTCCTGAGTTATCCCTTCTCCCCAGGTAGCACTTGGTAGGGGCAGAAAGCCAAGGTTGGAAGTGAGGGACAGTGCAGAACAGCTTCGGCTTAGTCAAAGGCAGGGAGATCCTGGCTTCACTCCTGGATGATCCAAGGGAGGATTGGAAACTCCCAGGCTGTGACAGGAAGGTGGGACAGCTCCACTTTGGCAAAGCCCAGCAGTTCTACAGCAAGGGAAAATATTGCATGTGTGGGAGGTGAGAGGGATGCCCAACCATGGCTGGGGAGAGATGGGCTCCAGGCAGCAGGGATTTGACTGAGACCCACATGGAAGCAAGAGGCTTCCCCAGAGCATGAAACCTTGGTGGCTTCCCTTTGCCTTGGTGCTTTCCCCTTTCATGCACAAACCACAGAAGCAAAAAAAGCTTTGGAGAGAAGGAGGAATGGGTGTTTCAAAGTGATGTTTCTCTCCTGAGATAGAGGCTCTTGAGAAGGGTCTCAGCTGCCCTGTCCTCTGTGAGCACTCACAGACCCCAGGGACAGCAAAGATTCGTTTGGACACATCAGAGTCATGGAATCATCATGGAATGGTTTGGGTTGGAAGGGACCTTAAAGATCATCCAGTTCCAACCCCCTACCATGGGCAGGGACCTCTTCCACCAGCCCAGGTTGCTCAAGGCTTCATCCAGCCTGGCCTGGAACACCTCCAGGGAGGATAGCAGCAGGAGATGTAGATTTCTGGGCTTGCCAAAGTGGAGCTGTCTGACCTGCCTGCCACAGCCTGGGAACTTCCAATCCTCCTTGGATCAATCAGGAGTAAAACCAGGCTCCAAAGAGACCTTGGAGCAGCCTTCCAGGACCTGAAGAGGCTCCAGGAGAGCCTCCAAGAGAGACTTGTGACAAGGGCTGGGAGTGCCAGGATGAGGGAAAATGACTTTGAGCTGAGAGAGGGGAGACTGAGACTGGAGATGAGGAAGAAATTCTTTACAGTGAGGGTGGGGAGACACTGGAACAGGTTGCCCAGGGAAGCTGTGGCTACCTCCTCCCTGGAGGTGTTCAAAGCCAGGCTGGATGAGTCCTTGACCAACCTGGGCCGGTGGGAGGCTGGAGGGGGTTTGGAAGCGGATGATCTTTAAGGGCTCTTCCAACCCAACCCATTCTGTGATTCTATGCTCCAGGGCATCCCAATCTCAAGCTGCAGCCCTGGCTGTGGCATTGCAGCAACCACCTGAGCACAGCAGCCCGTAGGTCAGCTGAGACCACAGCTTTTTGCCCACGCTGAGGAACATCTGGAGAGCATGCTGCCCATGCCTCTAATGCAGGGCCGATGGCTGGGTTGGAAGCACTGAGATAATGTGTTTAAAGGCTTGTAAAACCTGACCCCAAATTGCTTTTGGATTATTGCTGCAAGCTTGGAGCTGCTGATACCAAAAAAAATAATATACCTCCAAAAAACTAGCACACAACCCCCCCAAAAAAAAAATTAAGTGACATAATTAGGAACAAACATCAGTGTGGTGAGGTTGCCCCTTTTATGACTTGATAATTTGAAACAGGAATGGTTTGTGGTGTCTGCTGGGGGCCCACGAAGAAGGAAATGAAGTGAAATACAATGAAGCAAAATAAGGAAGACAAAACAAACCCAAAAAAGGTAAATGAAGTAAAATAGAATCTCAATAACATGGAAGCAAAAGAAAAGTCAAGAAAAAAAGTAAATAAAGTAAAACGAGATTTAAAAATAAGCTAAAAGAAATAATAAAGGAAAAGAAATAAAATGGAGTAAAAAAATGGAATGAAAAAATGGAAATGGAAGAAAATGAAGTAAAATGGAAATTAATAAAGTAAAACAGAATTTAAAATGAAATAAAATAATAAAATAAAATAAAATAAAATAAAATAATAAAATAAAATAATAAAATAAAATAAAATAAAAATAAAATAAAATAAAGTAAAAAAATGAAATTAAATAAAATGAAATAAAATGAAATAAAATAAAATAAAATAAAATAAAATAAAATAAAATAAAATAAAATAATTTTAAAAATGAGAATAAAGTAAATGAAAAAAATAAAATCAACATAAAATAAATAAAGAGAAAGATAAAATAAAAAGGAGAATAAAAGAAATGAAATGAAAGAAAATGAAGCACAGTTAAAGAAGTGAATAAAGGAAAACAGAATTAAAAAATAAAATGAAATAAAATTAATTAAAAAGTTAGAATAAAATAAATGAAAAAGTAAAAGAAAAATAAAATAAATAGAAATAAAGATAAAATAAAAGTGAAAATGAAATAAATGAAATGAAAGAAAATGAAGTAAAGTAATAGAAGTGAATAAAGTAAACCAGAATTCAAACAAATTAAAAATGAAATAAAATAAATTAATAAAAAACTTAGAATAAAATAAATGAAAAAAATAAAATAAATAGAAATAAAGATAAAATAAAAGTGAAAATAAAATAAATGAGATTAAGGAAAATGAAGTAAAATAATAGAAGTGAATAAAGTAAAGCAGGATCTCAGGTAGTGACAGGACTAGGGGGAATGGAATGAAGCTGGAGGTGGGGAGATTGAAGCTGGAGGTGGGGAGATTGAGGCTGGATGTGAGGAGGAGGTTCTTCACCATGAGAGTGGTGAGGCACTGGAATGGGTTGTCCAGGGAGGTGGTCGAGGCCCCGTCCCTGGAGGTGTTTAAGCCCAGGCTGGATGAGACTCTGTCCAGCCTGGTCTAGTGTGGGGTGTCCCTGCCCATGGCAGGGGGGTTGGAACTAGATGATCCTTGTGGTCCCTTCCAACCCTGAATGAAACTATGAAACTATGAAAGCAGCATAAAAAAATTAAAAATAAAATAAATTAATGAAAAAAATTAGAATAAAAGAAATGCAAAAATAAAATTAAAAGAAATAAAGATAAAATAAAAACGGAAGTAAAATAGATGAGATGAAAGAAAATGAAGTAAAAGAAGTGAACAAAATAAAACAGACTTTAAAAAAATTTAAACATAAAATAAAAGAAATGAATAAAAAATAGAATAAAGTAAATGAAAAAAAATAAAATTAGAATAAATGAAATCAAAAGAAAGTTCAAATAAAAACGAAAATAAAATAGATGAAATGGAATAAAGCAAAGTAAAACGATGCTCCTTGAGGTCTCTTCCAACCATGGTGATTCTGTGATTCTGCGAAAAATAAAACAAGTAAAACACAATTAAAAAATCAATAAATCAATAAATCAATAAAATTAAAAATTAAAAATAAAAATGAAATTAATAAAAATAAAGATAAAATAAACATGAAAAGAAAGGAAAGGAAACGAAAGAAAATGAAGCAAACTCAAACCAGTGAATAAAGTGAAACCCAAATTGAAAGGATTCGCCATAAGATCAACTAAATACATGTGAAAAAGTGAGAACAAAAGAAAATGAATTCAGAAAATGAAATAGAAGAAAAAATGAAAAAAAAAAAAGAAGAAAATAATATAAATAAAAAGAAGTCCAAATTAAAATAAATGAAATGAAAGGAATTAAAATAAAACAAGCAAAATAAAACCAAAATTAGCTGGGGAAGGGTCTGGAGAACAGGGCTGGGGAGGAGCAGCTGAGGGAGCTGGGGGTGCTCAGCCTGGAGAAGAGGAGGCTGAGGGAGAGCTCATTGCTCTCTACAGCTCCCTGAAAGGAGACTGGAGCCAGAAGGGAGTTGTTCTCTTCTCACACACAACAAGTGCCAGGACAATAGGAAACAGCCTCAAGCTGTGACCAGGGAGGTTCAGGTTGGAGATTAGGAACAACTTCTACACAGCGAGGGTTCTCAGGCACTGCCCCAGGCTGCCCAGGGAGGTGATGCGGTCACCAGCCCTGGGGGTGTTTAAAAGCCACATGGATGTGGTGCTGAGGGAGGTGGTTTGGTGGTGGTGGCTTAGCAGCAGTGGTGGGATGTGAGCTCTGGGTGAGAGGTTGGACTGGAAAAGAGGAGGCTCAGGGGTGACCTCATTTAGAATAAACCAAACCAGGTTAGAAGAAACCTTCAAGATCATGGTGTCCAACCCATCAACCAATCCAACCCACCCAAACAGCTAACCCATGGCACCAAGTACCCCATCAAATCTCCTCCTGAACACCTCCAATGACGGCAACTCCACCACCTCCTTGGGCAGCCCATTCCAATGGGCAATCACTCTCTCTGTATAGAACTTCTTCCTAATAGCCAACCTGAACCTCCCCTGGCGCAGCCTGAGACTGTGTCCTCTTGTTCTGGTACCCTCTACAACTACCTGAAGGGTGGTTGTAGCTAGGAAGGGGTTGGTCTCTTCTCCCAGGCAACCAGCACCAGAACAAGGGGACACAGTCTCAAGCTGCGCCAGGGGAGGTTTAGATTCGAGGTGAGGAGAAAGTTCTTCACCGAGCGAGTCGTTGGTCATTGGAATATGCTGCCCAGGGAGGTGGTTGAGTCACTGTCCCTGGAGGTGTTCAAGAGGGGATTGGACATGGCACTTGGTGCCATGGTCTAGTCATAGGTCTGTGGTGACAGGTTGGACTTGATGATCCTCGACGTCTCTTCCAACCTTGGTGATACTGTGATACTGTGATACTGTGACTGGACGATCTCAGAGGTCTCTTCCAACCTCAGCAGTTCTGTGGTTCTGTGGGAAGGGTTAAGTGAAGGTGTGCCTGGCCCTGGAAGGTGGCTGTTACCACAGGCACTGGAAAGAGAGATGAAAGGACTGACAAGACCTTGTGTGCCTCCTGAAGCCTGCCCACATGCTTTCTGAAGTCTCCAAGGGCTGCTTCCTTCTCCCTGGCTGGGTGACAGTTTACCTCCAGGACCTGTTTCTGGGTGAAGCAGTAAGATGTTATCACCCTGCTGCATTCCCCACGCTCACACACTCTGCTTCCCAGGTGTTGCTCTCACAGCTGATGTGCTTCAGCACCTCCACTGCTGCTTTCTAAGGACCCTTAATTTAATTTGTCAGCAGTTGTTATCTCTCATCTGCAAACACCTCCAGCTCCACACATCACATCCTCTGGGTGCTGGTGAGCGGCAGAGGAATCAGGGTTAGCAAAGCAAAAGTTCCCTGCGAGACCTGCAAATAAAGCTGCACCCATCACCCTCCCTGCTGTCCTGATGTGACTCACAGATATGGCACAGTTCTGCCAACTGGCAAAAGCCCTCAGAGCACAAAACTCCAAGAGATGTTCCTCCTCCAGGTGACTGCTTCCAGCTGGAACATAGAATCATGGAATGGTTTGGGTGGGAAGGAATCCTTGAGGGTCCTTGAGGCCAAATCCCTGCAGTCAGCAGAGACATCTGCAGCTACAGCAGGTTGCTCAGAGCCCCAAACAACCTGACCTGGAATGGTGCAGGTTCCAGGGATGGGGCAGCTCCCACCTCTCTGGGCAACCTGAGACAGGCTCTCACCACCCTCAGTGTCAAATATTTCTCCCTGCTTTCCAGTCTGAATCTCCCTCTTTTATCCTAGAATCACCAAATGGCTCAGGTTGGAAGGGACTACAGAGATCGTCTACTCCAACCTCCCTGCCATGGGCAGGGAAACCTCTCAACCAGACATGGTTGCTCAAGACCTTTAGTTCAAACCATCCCCCCTTGTCCTGTCACAACAGGCCCTGCTCAAAACTCTGCCCCCAGCTTTCTGCTCAGCTCCTTGAAGCACTGAAAGGCCACCAGAAGGTCTCCCTGAAGCCTTCTCTTCTCCAGGCTGAAAAACCCCAACTCTCTCAGCCTGGCCTCACAGCAGAGGGCTTCCACAATAGAAAATGAGTGAAAGAAGGTGAGCAGTGTGTGTGATCCTGACCATCTAGCCTGGAGAAGAGGAGGCTCAGGGGAGACCTTATTACTACCTACAACTACCTGAAAGGAGGTTGTAGCCAGGTGGGGGTTGGCCTCTTCTCCCAGGCAACCAGCACCAGAACAAGAGGACACAGTCTCAAGCTGTGCCAGGGGAGGTTTAGGCTTGAGGTGAGGAGAAAGTTCTTCCCAGAAAGTGTAATTTGCCATTGGAATGTGCTGCCCAGGGAGGTGGTGGAGTCATCATCACTGGAGGTGTTCAAAAAAAGGCTTGGATGTGGCCCTTGGAGCCATGGTTTAGTTGTCAGGAGGTGTTAGGTAATAGGTTGGACTGGATGATCTCCGAGGTCTTTTCCAGCCTGGTTGATTCTGTGATTCTGGGATAACCAGGGTCTCACCAGCAACATGATGCTGGTCTGAACTGGAACTGGAAATTCTGCTGTAGCTAAAGAGGTGGAGGCCCATGGTGTCCCAGCTTGGGATGTCCAGCCTCAGCTTGCCTGAGTGTTGGGAGATTGATGGGGTAAAGGTTGAGTGTTGTTTGCAGAGTGCAGAACTGGAAAGGAAATCTTGGAAAAGCTGAGGCCAAGGCTGTCAAGAGAGAAGTGGTTTCCTTTCCCTTTTTCTATCCATCACACCTGCCAAACACCAAAGGCAGCCCCAGGAGGACATCCTGCATTCACTCATGGAAAAAAAAAGAGTTTCAGTTTTGTGAGGGTTCTCCACTTGCTGCCAGAGGAAGCAGAGCAAGGAGAGGGCTTTTGTTTGCAGCTGCGTGAAACGTGTGGCACACTGTGCCTGAGCTCTGGCTCTGTTGGAGCAGTAACCAAAGGGACTCTCAGGCTGGATGGGTGCTTTGAGAGGCAGCCCTGGGAGATGGAAGGTTTGTAAACAGGTCCTGCTTGTCCTGTCTCCTGTGCTTCATGCCAAAAGCAGACAACCAGTGCCTCCCACACTCCTGTGTTTCTGAGCAGCCTCTGGCCAGTTCCCGTTTTCCAGTTCCATTTGCCTGCTTCAGCTGATCAGACGACCTCAGCCTGTGCTCTGCTCCAGGGAGTCATCATCAGGGAAGAGCTTTTCTCTTGTCCTCCTCCCACCCTTTGAGCTTCTCATCCACAGAGCCTGTAAGTCAATCAGGACGGAGCACTCTGTGCACGTGGAACCCATCAGGACAAAGCTCCCAGCCCTGCTGAGGCCTCCAGACATGTGTTGATGCCTTGGTGTGACTGGGACTGATGAGAGAGAAGTCACAGAATCACAGAATTGTCAGAGCTTGAAGGGACCTCAAGGATCAGCCAGTTCCAACCCCCCTGCCATGGCCAGGGACACCTCACACTACAGCAGGTTGCTCATAGCCACATCCAGCCTGGCTGCAAAAACCTCCAGGCAGGAGGCTTCCACCACCTCCCTGGGCAACCTGTGCCAGTCTCTCACCACCCTCATGAGGAACAACTTCTTCCTAACATCCAATCTCAATCTCCCCATTTCTAGTTTTGCGCCATCCCCCCCAGTCCTATCACTCCCTGACACCCTCAAAAGTCCCTCCCCAGCTCTCTTATAGCCTCCTTCAGATACTGAAAGGCCACAATTAGTTCTCCTTGGAGCCTTCTCTTCTCCAGACCATACAGCCCCAACTCTCTCAGTCTGTCACCATTCTGGGATGTCTCCTCAACCCTCATAGCCAGAAGGTGGACTCGGGGCCAGGCATTAGTCCCTTGGACACACAACTCCTGCCTCTGACACTGAGACTGCTCAACACTGGAGCCAGTGACCATGTGGAGCCAGGTCCTTGCTCTTCACAGTCTCCAGGTCAAGCCTGGATGCTTTTTTCTGGTCAAGATGCTGCAGTCAAACAGAGGTAACAGGATGTAATTGTATATCCTCTGTTTTCTGCCTGAGGCCAGCTGAGATGAGCTAATGGTCCTCTCTGGCCCTGGGGTTCACACCTCCAGGGTGGTATCATGCACAGCCTTCAGCCTTGAACACTGCAGTGGATGGAGATCCAGACACCAGCTGTGCAGTGCCGTGTCCAGAGAGAGCCTCTTTGGACAGGACCATCCCATGCTCTGCATCTGGAGGTAAAGCTGCCTTCCCCTGCCTGTGGCACCCGAGGGAGCAACCCTGCTCATCATCTTGGCCAGCCCCTCCTCAGGCAGCAGTGTCTGTCCCTGCTTTCTTCTGACAATGAAAACCAAATGCTGGCTCCATGCTGTGTGCAGATTCATTCCCTGATACTTCAAAGTTTACTGACAATTGATTGCCAGAGATGACGATGAGGGGAAATTGGGAACGATCTTCACTGAACCTGTGGGATGGCCACACAGAGCCCCTCCAGCCCCTTGCCAGCAGCACTGTGCCCTTGGGATGGCCATAGAGTGTCCCTCTGCTCTCCAGCCCTTTGCCAGCAGCACTGTGCCCTTGGGATGGCCATGCAGAGCCTCTCTGCTCTCCAGACCCTGCCAGCAGGATCTGTTTCTGTAAACCCAAGTCAGCCCCACGGGAATGGCTGTGTTTGTGGATTCACATCTCTGTGAGGCAGGAACAGGTCACATCCTGCATCAGCAGAAATCAAAGTTTTACCTCTGCAACTCCTTCTTACTCCAAATAACCTCCCAGGTGTAAGGCTGCTGGCATCTCTCTCCGCTGGAGCGACTTTGTTGGAGGAGCAGGGACTGGCCAAACAGTAACAAGTGGTCCTGTCCCCAGGTCCTTGATACTGCCATAGGAAGGACCATGCCAGGACTGTAAGAAGGGCCATGGCAGGCCCATGGGAAGGACCATGCCAGGACCATAAGCAGGGTCATGCCAGGATTATAGGAAGGACCATGCCAGGACCATAAGCAGGACCATGCCAGGACCATGGAAAGAACAATGCCAGGACCATAGGAAGGATCATGTCAGGACCATAAACAGGACCATGTCAGGACTATATGAAGGATCATACCAGGACTATAGGAAGAACCATGCCAAACCCATAGGAAGGACCATGCCAGGATCATAGGAAGGACCATGCCAGGACCATAAGCAGGACCATGCCAGGACCATGGAAAGAACCATGTCAGGACTGTAAGAAGCACCATGCCAGGCCCATGGGAAGGACCATGCCAGGCCCATAGGGAGGACCATGCCAGGACCATAGGAAGGACCATGTCAGGACCATATGAAGGATCATACCAGGACTATAGGAAGAACCATGCCAGGCCCATAGGAAGGACCATGCCAGGACTGTAAGAAGCACCATGCCAGGCCCTTGGGAAGGATCATGCCAGGCCCATAGGAAGGACCATGCCAGGACTGTAAGAAGCACCTTGCCAGGCCCATGGGAAGGATCATGCCAGGCCCGTAGGGAGGACCATGCCAGGACTGTAAGAAGCACCTTGCCAGGCCCATGGGAAGGATCATGCCAGGCCCATAGGGAGGACCATGCCAGGACTGTAAGAAGCACCATGCCAGGCCCATAGGGAGGACCATGCTGTGGTCTCTTGCCACCTCATGATCGAGAGCAAGAAACACACCCCTGGATTTTGTGAACAGGAATGTAACAGACCTCTGCCTTTCCTTCAGATGTTTATTTTCATGACCTGATGGGTCAAGCAGCCTGAAAGTACAGAGATGTTTTCTCAGTAGGCTTTGATTTGAAGCCATCCAAGAATGCTGGGAATCTTCTGCAGGGCTGGGTTCGACGTCTTGGTCCTGGGCTTAACAACACCGAGCGCGGCCGAAGGGCTGCGTGGAGCATCCACCCTCCACATCTGTTTGGTTTTAAGGGGAGATTTATGATGAACAAAGGCAGCTCTTGGAAGAGTTGCTCCTCTCTGACATGTCTGCCTGGTCTGTTGGAGCAGATGGACAGAAATAGTTTCACATATTAGTCAAATTCTGGATGGCTACTCACCATAAACTGCAGGCAGGCATGAGCAGCATGGACATTCTATTGTCACTGATTTATGGGCAGCCACAGAAGATAAATCCTGGCCTTGTATGGGGATGTTTGCCCCTTCAGCTTTGGCACTGCAACTCCAGGTTCCTGGAACCCCAAAGTCAGTAGCAGTAAAAGTTTAACTTGTCGCCGGGGCGTCGGTGCTGCACGTTGAGTTGCAAAAGTGAGCTGAGGAGACAGAGCCCAGAGGAAATGGTTCCACTGAATAGAAGGGGCTGGGAGGGTGATGGAGGGACTGGAACACCTGCCTGAGGGGGGGAGGCAGAGAGCCCTGGGGCTGGTGAGCCTGGAGAAGGGCAGCCTGAGAAGGAAACTGATCGATGGTTACAAATATCTGGAGAAGAGGCCAGGCTCTTATCACTGGTGCCCTGTGATAGGACAAGATGCAACAGGAACAAACTGGAACCCAGGAGGTTCCATCTGAACAGGAGGAGAAACTTCTTTGGTGTGAATGTGCTGGAGCCCTGGAGCAGGCTGCCCAGAGAGGTTGTGGAGTCTCCTTCTGTGGTGAGATTCCAGACCTACCTGGGTGAGTTCCTGTGTGACCTGCCCTGGGTGATCCTGCTCTGGCAGGAGGGTTTGACTAAATGGACTCCAGAGGTCCCTTCCAACCTCCGCCCTTCCATGGTTAGAATCATGGAGTTGTCAGGGTTGGAAGGGACCTCAAGGATCAGCCAGTTCCAACCCCCTTGCCATGGGCTGATGTTCCCCACAGCCACACAGCATGGAGCTGAGGGTTTCAGGGAAAGCTGCAAGAGTCACAAACCAGGTGCAAGGGCTGGTACCTTCCACACCTTGAGAAAGGGCAGCAGGAGGGACAACACCCAAGCAGAGTGTTGTGGGTTTGAGCCTCAAACATCACACAGAGACAGAAAGCACAGGGCAGAGGAAGGTACAGAGAGACTGGGATGTCAGTAGAACCATACAACTGTCACGGTTGGAAGGGACCTCAAGGATCATCCCAGTTCCAAGCCCCCTGCCATGGCCAGGGACACCTCACACCACAGCAGGTTGCTCACAGCCACATCCAGCCTGGCTGCAAACACCTCCAGGCAGGAGGCTTCCACCACCTCCCTGGGCAACCTGTGCCAGTCTCTCACCACCCTCATGGGGAAGAACTTCTTCCTAACATCCAATCTGAGCCTACCCACTTCAAGTTTTGCTTCATTTCCCCCATCCCCCCTGTGGTAGTCCTATCACTACCTCAGGTTCTATGATTCTCTGCATTTCCCAGGCTGTCTTTCCAGGGCTTTGCTTCTTGCTGCCTGATTTTTGAATAATAAATATTTAACCAGGCAAATCTCTCCCCCTGAGCTCAGCCTCCCTAATTATTCCTAGCAAAAGGGAAAGCAATTTTCTCCAGCATCAGGGAGAATTCCCCCATCTCCTCGAGCCAAATAAGAGCATCTAATGAATCAGGGGAGGTAGCAAGAGAAGCCAAGAGAGGACATTTAGCATCTGATGGAAGAGGAGAAGGAGACTCATCTCCATGGATAGTCCCACCCAGGCACACTGGGTTAACTGGAAGGGTTTCTGAGACCCTTAGGGCTCTGAGGAGACCTTCTTGTGGCCTTCCAGGATCTGAAGGGGGCTACAAGAAAGCTGGGGAGGGACTTTTGAGGGTGTCAGGGAGTGATAGGACTGGGGGGGATGGAGTAAAACTAGAAGTGGGAGGTTCAGATTGGATGTTAGGAAGAAGTTGTTCCCCATGAGGGTGGTGAGAGCCTGGCACAGGTTGCCCAGGGAGGTGGTGGAAGCCTCATCCCTGGAGGATTTTGCAGCCAGGCTGGATGTGGCTGTGAGCAACCTGCTGTAGTGTGAAGTGTCCCTGGCCATGGCAGGGGGCTTGGAGCTGGCTGATCCTTGAGGTCCTTTCCAACCCTGACAATTCTATGATTCTAGGTTCACTACCTGTTCTGTGGGAAACTGCACCTGGGCCAGAACAATCCTTGTGATCAGTACAGTCTGGGGGAGGAGGTGTTAGGAAGCAGCCCTGTGGAAAAGGATTTGGGGGTGCTGATGGAGGAGAAGCTGGACAGGAGCAGGCAGTGTGAGCTTGAAGCCCAGAAGGCAAATCACAGCCTGGGCTGCATCCAAAGCAGTGCTGCCAGCAGAGCCAGAGAGGTGATTCTGACACTTTGCTCTGCTGAGACCTCACCTGCAGTGACGTGAGCAGGTGTGGAGTCCTCAATACAGGAAGGACCTGGAGCTGATGGAGAGGGTCCATAGGAGGGCAACAAAAGTGATCAGGAGGTTGGAGCAGCTCTGCTCTAAGGATAGTCTAAGGGAGCTGGGGGTGTTCAGCTTGGAGAAGAGAAGGCTCAGGGAGACCTTAGAGCAGCCTGCCAGTACCTGAAGGGAGCTACAAGAAGAATGGAGAGGGACTGCGAAGGCCTGCAGGGACAGGACTAGGGACAATGGCTTCAAACTAGAACAGAGCAGATTCAGATTGGATGTGAGGAGGAAGTCCTTCCCCATTGAGGGTGGTGGAACCCTGGAACAAGTTGCCCAGGGAGGTGGTTGAGGCTCCATCCCTGGAGATGTTCAAGGTGAGGCTTGAGGAGGCCCTGGGCAGCCTGCTGTAGTTGGGGATGCCCCTGCTGACTGCAGAGGGGGTTGGACTGGCTGAGCTTTGGAGGTCTCTTTTGGCCTGGACCCTTCAATCAAATTCCCCATCTCTGGGCCTCAGTTTCCCATTTATAAGATGAGGACAACATTGGCCAGGGCTCACCAGGACTTTGTTGCTGGAACACTTTTCTGCCTGCCAAGATAGGAATTGCAACATTTGGTGGAAAAAAAAAATCCTTTTAGAGCATATTTGTTGTTGGGAAACATTAATATCTGACTGTGGAGGCTTCAGATATTGCTTCATATTTTATGAGAATATTTTTTTTTCCCTCTCACAGCTATTTTTATGACTTTTAAGAGTTGTTTTGGTTTTCCTTTTTTTTTCCCCCTAATCTGCTCCAACTGTTAATAAAATGATTAACCACTCCACTGTGGCTGGAGAAGAGGAGGCTCAGGGCAGACCTTGTTGCTCTCTACTACTCCCTGAAGGGAGGTTGTAGCCAGGTGGGGGTTGGCCTCTTCCCCCAGGGCAACCAGCTCCAGAACAAGAGGACACAGTCTCAAGCTGTGCCAGGGGAGGTTTAGGCTGGAGGTGAGGAAGAAATTCTTCCCAGCAAGAGAGATTGGCCATTGGAATGTGCTGCCCAGGGGAGGTGGTGGAGTCACCACCCCTAGAGGTGTTTAAAAAGAGTCTGAATGTGGCCCTTGGAGCCATGGTTTAGCTGATTAGATGGTGTTGGGTGATAGGTTGGACTTGATGATCTCAAAGGTCTTTTCCAACCTGGTTGATTCTGTATTCTGCCAAAGGCAGGGTGACAGCAGGCACAGCCACAGCAAGCACAGAAGTGTCCTCCAGCCTCTCTCCCAACCTGATGCTTGAATGGCACTGCCCCTAAGGAGAGTGGAAATGCTGCATGTGGACAACCTCCACTGCCCTCAGATAAAGGATAGGGCTTGCCTCTTTCCTTGTCCTGTCTTGTTTCACTTGGGGAAGCCCACTCAGTCTCACCCTAAATGATCCCATGAAGCTACAGCCAACTTCTACCATGTGATACCTGCCCTGTCCTCTCCCCCTCCTGCTGGAGCAGTCCCTAGGACCACAGCAGCTTTCACTCCCTGCAGGGAGGTCAGATTTCTGCAGACAGTTCCACCCTGCACTATAGTTTCCACTCCTGGAGCTTCTCCCAGCCTCCTCTGTTCCCATCCCTTTGCAGAGCTGTTCCCATGCATCCTGTGAATCTCCAGGTGGAGTTGTCTGTTCCACCCCACCTGTTCCTGGCCATCCTCTACTCATTTCCCAGTTTCAAATCCTTTTGGCTTCTCCCATGTCCTCAGCTCTGTTCCAAGTTTCCATTCTCCAGCCTACCCCAGCTTCTGGTTCTTGTCTCTCCTGGATCTGACTCAAGAAACTTTCACCTGCAGGGCCTCAAACCTGAGGGCAGGGGGAAGCCACAGATTTGCTGTCAGCTGCAGCTTCAGCAGGTGTTGATGGAACAGGGAGCTGCAAATAGAAGGAGTTTTGGTCACACAAGGCCCATCTGTGACCAGGACAGTTGGAGCTGTGGGGCTGTGTTCTGATAATGGGCAGCTGAGTTTTGATGTCAAACACAAGCCAAGGGCAGTGTGGACTGATGGCAACCCGCTTGACAGGATCCCAGCATGATAGGGGTTGGAGGGGACCTCTGGAGATCATCCAGTCCAACCCCACTGCTTCAGCAGGGCACCCACAGCAGCTTGCCCAGGAGGACAATGGCCAGGGGGGATTTGGAAGCTCTCCAGAGAAAGAGACTGAGGGAGTTGGGGCTGTTAAGTCTGGAGAGGAGAAGGATCTGAGAAGACCTTATGGTGGCCTTCCAGTATCTGAGGGGGACTCCAAGCTGGGGAGAGACTTTTGAGGGTGTCAGGGAGTGATAGGACTGGGGGGAATGGAGCACAACTAGAAATGGGTGGATTGAGATTGGATGTTAGGAAGAAGTTGTTCCCCATGAGGGTGGTGAGAGACTGGCACAGGTTGCCCAGGGAGGTGGTGGAAGCCTCATCCCTGGAGGTGTTTGCAGCCAGGCTGGATGTGGCTGTGAGCAACCTGCTGTAGTGTGAGGTGTCCCTGGCCATGGCAGGGGGGTTGGCACTGAATGATCCTTGAGGTCCCTTCCAACCCTAACAATTCCATGAGTCTATGATTCAGTGAGTCTATAAACTGTTTGGCTGAAGCCTCCCTCCTCCTTTTTTTGCCCATAAAAAGAAACTCAGCCTGTGGCAGAGGCTCTGCTACAGCAAATTTCAGCCCAAACAATTGAAATTCAGAGGATAACTCCAAGCAGAGTTTGAAGAGAGGATTTTTCAGGCAGGCCTAACAGGCAGTGATGCTATAGATGGGGCTAGTGGATCACACCTTGCTCCTGGGGAATATTAATAGGCCTGGGTTGGTTGTTTTGCTTTATGTGGTTTTCTTCCCCGCCCCCCCCCCCCCCCTGCACAATTATACCCAGAAACAGGAATTAAAGCAGAAATCAGAAAGGGTCTAAACTGTGGGCCAGATCCTCAGCCAACACCCACAAAGCACCAGCCCCAAGCAGATTTACACCACTCCAAGAGTGCTTGGAGGAATTCCTGCCACCCTCCTCTTGCATTTTGTCTTTTCCAAGGGCTGAGTTACTTTAACCCTAACCACAGAGACAAAGGAACCCAAAGAAGAGGAAAGCTGAGGCAGGCCTTGGATAATTGCTGACTGCTTCCGGTTTGATGTCTTGTAATAAAATGTTGGTGGTTCTTCCAATGATTGTAAGAGTTACAATTCCATCCTCCAGGAGCTTGTCTGGTTATCACAGAATCATAGAATCAACCAGGCTGGAAAAGACCTCAGAGATCATCAAGTCCAACCTATTACTTAATGCCTAACACCTCCTGACAACTAAACCATGGCTCCAAGTGCCATGTCCAAGCCTTTGTTGAACACCTCCAGGGACAGAGACTCCACCACCTCCCTGGGCAGCACATCCCAGTGGCCAATTATCCTTTCTAGGAAGAACTTTCTCCTCACCTCCAGCCTAAACTTCCCCTGGCACAGCTTGAGACTGTGTCCTCTTGTTCTGATGCTGGTTGCCTCGGAGAAGAGAGCAACCCCCACCTGGCTACAACCTCCCTTCAGGTAGTTGTAGAGAGCAATAAGGTCTCCCCTGAGGCTACTCTTCTCCAGGCTAAACACCCCCAGTTCACTCCTGAAAAAGCTAACAAAGCTGGGGAAGGGTCTGCAGAACAGGGCTTGTGAGGAGCATCTGAAGGAGCTGGGGTTGTTCAGTCTGGAGAAAAGGAGGCTGAGGGGAGACCTCATTGCTCTCTACAGCTCCCTGAGATGAGGATGGAACCAGGTTGGGTTGGTCTCTTCTCCTTAGTCCCAGGTGACAGAAGGAGAGGAAATGGCCTGAAACTGTGCCAGGGGAGGCTTAGGTTAGAGATGAGGAAACATTTCTTTGCTGTAAGAGTGGTCAGGGATTGGCACAGGCTGCCCAGGGAGGTGGTGGAGTCCACATCCCTGGAGGTGTTCAAGAACTGTGTGGCCATGGCATGTTGGCCCATTGGTGTTATTGGCTTATTGGCCACGATGGTGTTTGGTCAACAGTGGAACTTGATGATCTTGGAAGTCTCTTCCAATAGAAATGATTCTGTGAGTCTGTGGTTTAATGATCTCCATCCTCTGGCTTGATCCCCTGCCTCCACTCCCCAGGCTGGCAGGGTGGGAAGACACCAGGAGCCAGTGGTGCTCCCAGGGAAGGAGCTGGGGGAAAGCAGAGCCATGGAGTAGCAGGATAGGCATGCTCTGGTGTCACCCTCACTTGGCTATTCACTGGTGCCAGCCAGCAAGACAGCTTGCAGGCCTGCTGTGTAAAAGGCTGCTTCTTGCCCAGGGGCCTGCCTCCTCTCTGCTTTGGGGGTGGTGAAAATAGCTCCTTTGCAACCTATCACCTAAGGACAAGAGGCTCTTGCTCTCTGGTCATCTGCTAACATCTCTGCAGCGTGGGAGCCCAGGGAGACAGGACAAGGACAAGGGTTCTGAGCTCCTGAAAACATCTTGACAAATCAGCAGGGGAGGGAGGAAATCCTTTTCAGCACCCTCAGAGAGGGAAAGGCAGTAAGAGACACTCTCCAGATGCATCCCTGGCTCTGGTGGAGATGGTGCCACTGTCACCCCACAAAGCCACAACCTCAGAGTGTCCAAGCTCTGTGCTTGTCCTCTCCTCATGCAAGCTCAGCGTGGCCAGTCCTAGCTGCAGGCTGCTCCTGGGACCAGGAAAGTGAGCACAAAGTTTGGAGCAGAGCCCTGCAGCTGATGGATCCAGCTGGACTTGCTGGGACTAAATTACAGATGACTGCAGCAGCACAGGGGCACTGACCACCACCTCCAGCCACACAGTGGTCCTGCTGCTGGTGACACTTCCCTCCTGTGAGCTGGCTGCCCAGAGCCTCATTTGATGCACAGCTGGAGGGAAATGCCAGAGAGGGGGACAAGCTCCTTGGGTTTGGTTTCCTCGTTGTACAAATGCTTCAATCTAAGCTGAGATGAGTTTTTCACGGCCCCCAGCACAGACCCTGGCTGCACACAGGGATGGCTTTAATGGGGTGGAGCAAGGATGACAACAAACCTGGCTGCCTTCTGCAGAGGGAAAGAGGTAAGAATGATCCAAGCTTCGAATCAGACAGAGAAAAGATTGAATCTCAGGCTTTCCAGTCCTGCTGGGTTTGCTTTCCCAGGGAGGAATGGGAACAAACCAGCTCAGCTCACACAGACATCTTTCAGGATGAAGAATGACCTGGTTTGGAAAGAGGCCACATCTTCTGGAGGCAGCTTGGAGGGGGGCAGCTTGGTTCTGCCCTGCTGCAGGGTTTCTGCATGTGTTCAGGATGTGTAACGTGGCTGCAGGGCTGTGACACAGCAGTGCTGGGCTCTGCTGATGTCCACAGCCATGCATCATCCTCTGCTTCTCAGCACGGCACATAGGCGTAGAAACATAGAATGCTTTGGATTGGAAAGGGACCTCAAGGCTCATCCAGTTCCAACCTCCTGTCATGGGCAGGGACACCTCCCACCAGCCCAGGTGGCTCAAGGCCTCATCCAGCCTGACCCTGAACACCTCCAGGGAGAAGACATCCACAGCCTCCCTGGGCCACCTGTGCCAGTGTCTCCCCACCCTCATGCTAAAGAATTTCTTCCTCATCTTCACTCTCAGTCTCCCCTCTCCCAGCTCAAAGCCATTGTTCCTCATCCTGGCACTCCCAGCCTTGTCACAAGTCCTGCCCCAGCTCTCCTGGAGCTCCTTCAGGTACTGTAAGGCTGCTCTGAGGTCTCCCTGGAGCCTTCTCTTCTCCAGGCTGAACAGCCCCAGCTCTCCCAGCCTGTCCCCACAGGGGAAGTGAATAATACCCTCATGAAACACAGTGCTGGGCTCCTCTGCTGACTGTCTTACAGCCCTCTGCAGGGCATCCAAGTATTTAACCCCTCAGTAAATTCACACCAGGAGAGAAGTGACAAAAGTGATCCTCCTCTCACCTTTCTGAGGCAGGAAAAAAGAAAGGGAAGGAAAATAACATTTTTAATGCCAAAAAAATCAGAAGGGATGAGTGAGGCACCCTCCTCTTCCTCAAATCTAGAGGGATCAAGATGAAAAGTTGAGACCATTGCTGCTGTTAAAAACTGCTAATGAAGTAAGTGCCTTTGCTGTGAGGGCTGCCCCTCCTGAGTGCCCAGCCTGGGCTCCTGGGGAAGCTGAGGAAGCCACAGGAACAAATGACAGCAACCAAGTTCACAGGGTCACAGGAGGTCAGGGCTTGGAAGGGACCCAAAGAGATGACTGAGTCCCCCCTGCCAGAGCAGGACCATACAATCTAGCTCAGGTCACACAGGAACACATCCAGACAGGCCTTGAAAGGCTCCAGAGAAGGAGACTCCACAACCTCTCTGGGCAGCCTGCTCCAGGGCTCTGTGACCCTTACAATAAAGAAGTTCCCCCTTGTGTGGAGGTGGAACCTCCTGTGCTGCAGCTTACATCCATTGCCCCTTGTCCTACCCCAGGGAGCAAGTGAGCAGAGCCTGTCCCCTCCCTCCTGACCCCCAGCCCTCAGCTATTGATAAACACTTACTAAATCCCCTTCTCAGCCTTCTCTTTTGCAGACTAAAAAGCCCCAGGTCCCTCAGCCTCTCCTCATAAGGCAGTGCTGCAGTCCCCTAAGCATCCTCACAGCCCTGAGTTTTGGAAGCACAATCTGGGAGCCAACAGTTGATTATGCAAGCAAAAAAAAAAGAGGGAAAAAAAACCCTGGCAAAAACAACCATCTGCTTCAGCTTCTCCTTTCTGGTTTTTTTACGTGTGTGTGCTTGCCCAGTGGGGGTTTGGAGTCTGTGAAGGGCTCAAGTGTTCCATGTTTTCTCCAAAACAAATAATTAGGGCTTTAGGGCTTTTTTTTTCCCCCCCCTTTTCCCCCCTCACAGAATCACAGAATCAAGCAGGTTGGAAAAGACCTCAGAGATCATCAAGTCCAACCTGTTACCTAACACCTAACACCTCCTGACAGCTAAACCATGGCTCCAAGTGCCACATCCAAGCCTTTGTTGAACACCTCCAGGGACAGGGACTCCACCACCTCCCAGGGCAGCACATCCCAATGGAAAAGCAATTGGTGTTTTGCAGAAGCTACAAAGCATAGTGGCAAAGAATCCCAAAGCATACAGAGCCCTTACAGCACACCCAAAGATCCCAAACACTTCCTTTCTTCCCACCTGAGGGTCTACCTAAAATCCCCAGGAGTCTTTACAGAACACAGAATACAGAATTAACCAGGTTGGAAAAGAACTCAGAGACCATTGAGTCCAACCAATCATCTAACACCATCTAATCAGCTAAACCATGGCACTGAGTGCCACATCCAGTCTCCTCTTAAACACCTCCAGGGATGGGGACTCCACCATCTCCTTGGGCAGCACATCCCAATGGCAAATCTCTCTCTCTGTGAGGAACTTTCTCCTCACCTCCAGCCTAAACTTCCCCTGGTGCAGCTTGAGACTGTGCCCTCTTGTTCTGGTGCTGGGTGGCTGGGAGAAGAGAGCAACCCCCACCTGGCTACAACCTCCCTTCAGGTAGTTGTAGAGAGCAATAAGGTCTGCCCTGAGCCCCTGAACAATCCCAGCTCCCTCAGCCTCTCCTCCCAGGGCTGTGCTCCAGACCCCTCCCCAGCCTCATTGCCCTTCTCTGGACACGTTCAATAAAGCCTGAGATCACACAATCACATCACATAATCATCACATCATCCCCTGCTTCCTAGAGGTGGGGCCAGGAGGCAGTGGCACAGTCCCCAGCCTGGCCAGAGAAGCCCAGTGGTGCTCAGAAATGAGGTGATTCTGCACACACACAGCAGGAAAACTCTGACCTCCCCAGTCCTAGAGGTGTGTGAGAACCAAGGAACCCTTCCCTACGCTCCTGAGACGTGCAGGCCTGGAGAGCTGCCAGCAGCCTCATAATGAATGTAGCAGATCCAGACCAATAATAACAATACTAATAAAAAGCCTCTGGATTGAAAAAATAAAAACCAAGCCCAAACATTTAAAAATGAAATGTTTAATCATCTGTTTTCCTTTTGCTTGCCAGCACATGTGCCTTTGCTTAACACCTCTGCCTCCTGCATCTCCCATGGACTCGCAGAAGGGGAAGGGAACTCCCCTGGGTTTTGCTGCCCTGCCTTGGCGCTGCTGCTCCTGGTGATGTTTGAGGACATCTCCACACCACACAGTCACAGAATGGCAGGGGTTGGATGGGACCTCCCCACATCATCCAGGCCAATCCCCCCTGCTAGGGCTTCAGCACTCAGGGCAGGTCACCCAGGAATGCATCCAGGTGGGTCTTCACAGCATCACAGTATCACAGCATCACAGTATCACAGTATCGCTAAGGTTGGAAGAGACCTCGAGGATCATCCAGTCCAACCTATCAACACAGACCCATGACAAGACCATGGCACCAAGTGCCACATCCAATCCCCTCTGGAACACCTCCAGGGATGGGGACTCCACCACCTCCCTGGGCAGCACATTCCAATGACGAATGACTCGCTCTGTGAAGAACTTTCTCCTCACCTCCAGCCTAAACATCCCCTGGCACAGCTTGAGACTGTGTCCTCTTGTTCTGGTGCTGGTTGCCTGGGAGAAGAGACCAACCCACTTCTGGCTACAACCACCCTTTAGAGGGCAATGAGGTCACCCCTGAGCCTCCTCTTCTCCAGGCTAAACAACTCCAGCTCCCTCAGCCTCTCCTCACAGGGCTGTGCTCAAGGCCTCTCCCCAGCCTTGTTGCCCTTCTCTGGACACCTTCAAGTGTCTCAATGTCCTTCTTAAGCTGAGGGGCCCAGAACTGGACACAGCACTCAAGGTGTGGCCTAATCAGTGCAGAGTACAGGGCACAATGACCTCTCTGCTCCTGCTGGCCACACTATTCCTGATGCAGGCCAGGATGCCATTGGCCTTCTTGGCCACCTGGGCACACTGCTGGCTCATGTTCAGGCAGCTGTCAATCAGCACCCCCAGGTCCCTCTCTGTTTGGCAGCTCTCCAGCCACTCTGACCCCAGCCTGTAGCTCTGCATGGGGTTACCATGGCCAAAGTGCAGCACTCGGCACTTGGACTTGATGAATGTCATCCCATTGGATTCTGCCCATCTGTCCAGTTGGTCAAGATCCCTCTGCAGAGCCCTCGACAGTCTCCAGAGAATGAGACTCCACAACCTCTCTGGGCAGCCTGCTCCAGGGCTCTGTGTGCCTGAAAGCCACATGGAGACAGGGAGGACAACTCCATTTATGGGTAGGAAAGGAACATCCTGGGAGATGGCAGCATCTTTTGTCTTCAAGGCAAGTGCTTTCTGTTTCCATCCCAGGGCTGGGAGCAGAAGGTCTCCAAGAAAGCAAGGAAGGAACTTTTTACAGGGGCTTGTAGTGAGAGGGTGAGGGGGAATGGATTGAAGCTTGAGGAGGGCAGATTGAGAGTGGAGATGAGGAAGAGGTTATTTAGAGTGAGAGTGGGGAGACACTGGCACAGGTTGCCCAGGAAGCCTGTGGCTGTCCCCTCCCTGGAGGTGTTGAAGGCCAGGCTGGATGAGGCCTTGAGCAACCTGGGCTGGTGGGAGGTGTCCCTGCCCATGGCAGGGGGTTGGAGCTGCATGATCTTTAAGGTCCTTTCCAACCCAAACCATTCTATGACTCTGTGAGCTGCTGCCTGGTGAGAGGCTGTCCTTTGTCAGTCACAGCTGCTGGGAGATCCCTCTGCTTCATTTCCCTATATACCCTTCTGGAGCCCACCTGATCACCCTGCACACACTCACATGGAGGCTGCACGCATGACAAGCAGGGGAGTGGAAAAAGAGGCTGGGTGGAGAGATCTGCAGCCTGAGGCAGCTTTTAGAAGTGTGCAGATTCACAGATTGCACTGGGCTGGAAGGGACCCTCCAAGGGCATCTTGTCCAACCCCCTGAAGGCAGCAGGGACAGCTCCAAATGGATCAGGCTGCCCAGGGTCACATCAAATCTGATCTTGAATGTCTTCAGGGATGGAGCCTCAACCACATCCCTGAGCAACCTCTTCCAGTGTCTCCCCAGCCTCACTGTGCAGAACTTCTTCCTGAGGTCCAACCTAACTCTGCCCTGCTCCAGTTTCAAATCATTGCCTCTTGTCCTATCCCCACAGCCCCTTCTGAACAGTCCCTCCCCAGCCTGCCTGGAGGTCCTTCAGATATTGAGATGCTGCTCTAAGGTCTCCCTGGAGCCTTCTCTTCTCCAGGCTGATCAGATCCCCCCCCGAGGTCAGAGAGGGTGATCAGATGGACACAGGGCTGCTGAGAGACCTCAACTGTTCCAGAAAAGGGAGAGGATAGGGAGCTTGGCAGTGAGTGAGCCAGGTGGGACCTCTTTAGCCTGAGCAGCATTGTGGTGGGAGGACAGATGGCAACAGCCCAGGGGGTGGAAAGCTCAGGCCATGCTCTGCAAGCCCTGCAGCAGCAGCAGGAGGGCCAGAGTGGCTTTTTTGTTCCTGTCCTTTCCAGCATCACAGTTCCTGTCTCCAGCAGCCTGTTCCTGTGGCTGTGGAGGAGGCTCTCAGGGAGGTGTTAATTCTGTGTCTCTGTCTTGGCAGGTCCCATCCTGCTCAGTAGCAGGGGAGATGCTTCCTGCCTGCATCCCGCAAGCTCTCTGCCCAGAGTTGCTTTTAACCCATGCTTGCAGCTGTAAACACCCTGCAGGGAGGCAGGGAGCTGGAGCATGCCCAGAAATGTGATGGTCCTGACATTCACACATCAGAGTGTTCAGCCTCCTAGGCAGGTCTTCAGTGGTCCTGGGCCTAATCCTAAGTGTTTAACCCCTCAGTAAATTCACACCAGAGGAGAAGTTAGGAAAGTCATCTTCAATCTCCCCTCTTCCAGCACGAAGCCTTTGCCCCTTGCCCTGTCACAGCCCTCCTGGTCCTCATTGCCAGCCCAACCACCACAAAGCCACATTCCAACACTATTGGGTGGCCCCGTGGCTGTGATTAGCAGCACAAAGCTCAGGGCTGATGTTCCCCCAAGATGTCTCTGCCAGAGGCAGGCTGAGCTTAATTAACCAAAACCTCCTCGGGGGACTCATTGCCTGAGCCCAGCGCTGGGCATGAGGGCTCCCACTGCTGAACTGCTTGCTGGGGGTGCTGGGAGGGCAGAGGGGACCTGGCTGTACCCTCATGAGCAGTGCCATGTGCTGGCCAGGGACGTGGCTGCGGGCTGGGGCTCCTGGGTGCCCGCTGGGCCGAGTGTGTCCTGACAGAGCCAAGGCTTTGTGTTCCTGCAGAAAGAACAACTGCTGCAGGCAGTGCCAGCAGCCAGGGCTCTGCAGACCTGCTGTGCCCCGTGAAGCAGAGCCTGGCAGCCTGTGCCAGTGTCCCCTGCCACCACACAGCAGCCTGCAAACTGTGGGAGGCAGGGTCATGGTGTATGGGCTGCAGGCTGCTCTCCTTCTCCAGGAGAAGGCTGGGCAAGTTGAGGAGAGATTCAGAGTGGAGAGAAGGGAGAAATATTTGACACTGAGGGTGGTGAGAGCCTGGCACAGGTTGCCCAGGGAGGTGGTGGAAGCCTCCTCCCTGGAGGTGTTTGCAGCCAGGCTGGATGTGGCTGTGAGCAACCTGCTGTAGTGTGAGGTGTCCCTGACCATGGCAGGTAGCTTGGAACTGGGATGATCCTTGAGGTCCCTTCCAACCCTGACAATTCTGTGATTCTGTGCTGACTGCAGGGGGTTGGACTGCATCAGCTGAAGGGTCCCTTCCACCCAAACCCTTCCACAATTGTATGACAGGCTGTGGCACTCCCAGCTCCACTCCAGCAAGTGGCTGCACTTTATTTTTCCCACTTAAAAATCAGCTATTAAAGCAGAGCAGCAAAAAGAGATGAAGGGAGGAAGGGAAAGAAGGGCCTGAAGGGCAAAATCATTGCTGCTGGAGCTGAGGTGGGAGCTCTGCTGAGGCAGGCTCCTGATGCTGCCCTGGCAGCTTGTGGTCCCAGAAGGTCTGGGATGCTTTACAGCCCTGCCTGGCACCAGAGATGCTGGGCACAACGTGGCAAATCCTACCCTGGGCAGTTTGGCTCTGCCCAGAACCAACTTCCAACATGTCTGTGGGTCTGGGAAGGGATGAAAGCTGAACCCAGGAAAGCTGAAGTTGTGACCTTCACCGATCCCCTGCTGCTGTCCTTTCCAGCACTAAGAGCTGTGACAGCCTGAAGACACTTGTCAGAAGCCAGCAATTCACCCCGGTCTGAGCTCCTCAGACTGGTTCCCAGCCCTCCATGGGGGGCAGATGGGGTTTGGTGCACTTACAGCCCCATGGGGGTGGTGAGCAGGTGGAGGCAGAGGGCTTCATGTCCAGCTGAGTCTCTTTGGTGGTGCTGGAGTGACTTGGTGGTGCCAGTGCTGGTCTTTGCTCCCTGCCACCCACAGGCTGTGCAGTGCCCAGAGGTGGGGGAAATCCCAAGGGACAGCAGGGACAACTTTGACAACAGGTTGCCCTCTTCTCTGCCTTTCATGGCACTCCAGGTCATGGTTTAATGGCCGTGGTGGTCTTAGGCTGATGATCCTGGAGGCCTTTTCCAACCAAACCAATTCCATGCCTCTGTCACAGTGCACCAGCAAGGGATGAAAAGGAGCTGGGGAAGCTCCTCTGGTTATTGCCCCAATGACTCAAATGTAGAGTTCATTCCTTCTTCCAGTCAGCCTCATGCAGCAAATTAGCCAGGAGATTAATGAGGTGCCTAATGGTTTGTGTAGCCCCACTCAGAAATAAAGCAACTGTTTGCTCCTTGTGTGACTGGGTGTCTGTGAGCAGCCACTTTCTCTCCAGATGATGTCTGCTGCTACCAGTGACAAGTGCAGATGGATGTTTCTGCTGCCTGCCAAGATGCTGGGAAGCAGGGCTGGGAGAAATGGACTCAGGCTAAGCCCTGATGCAGAGCTGGGAGAAATGGACTCAGGCTAAGCCCTGATGCAGGGCTGGGAGAAATGGACTCAGGCTAAGCCCTGATGCAGAGCTGGGAGAAATGGACTCAGGCTAAGCCCTGATGCAGGGCTGGGAGAAATGGACTCAAGCTTGTTGCTGGGAGAAACTCTGAAGCAGGGCTGGGAGAAATGGACTCAGGCTAAGCCCTGATGCAGGGCTGGGAGAAATGGACTCAGGCTAAGCCCTGGAGCAGGGCTGGGAGAAATGGACTCAAGCTTGTTGCTGGGAGAAACTCTGAAGTAGGGCTGGGAGAAAAGGACTCAGGCTAAGCCCTGGAGCAGGGCTGGGAGAAATGGACTCAGGCTAAGCCCTGAAGCAGGGCTGGGAGAAATGGACTCAGGCTTGCTGCTGGGAGTTATGGCTTTGAGGACAAAACTCTAGGAAGGAGCAATCCCCAGGCCTCAGCTGCAGCCAGGCTTGCTGGGCTTTGCTCTGCCAGGAAGGTTTACTCTGATCCAGCTGGGATTACAGCTCTAAGATGCCACAAAGCTGCTGGTGACCAACCCACTCTCACCCAGAGCCACAAACTGATGGGTGGCCATGGCAGAGGAACCCCTGTGCAGGTCTGCCTGGGCAATAAACCCTTTGGTTGTGTGACCAGGCTGTGTGCTCCAAGTGGCTGCTTTCCTTCTCACTCCTCCTCATTTCTTCTGCATCTGAGGGACCACCAAGTTAAATTCTTCACTTCCAAAGCACTTGGCCTCTGTGTTGACATCACATGCAGGCCTCCACACAGGTTCTCTGTGCTAGCTCTAGGAGCTGCTGCACTTCTAGTGAGGGCTGAAAGAACATAGACTCAAAGAATCATAGAATGGCTTGGTTTGGAAGGGACCTTAAAGATTCCAACCTCTCACCAGCCCAGGCTGCTCAAAGCCACATCCAGCCTGGGCTTAAACAGTTCCAGGGATGAGGTGTCCACAACTTCCCTGAGCAACCTGTTCCAGGGTCTCACCCCTCTCAGAGTAAAGAGCTTCTTCCTAATGTCCAATCTAAACCTACCCTGCCCTAGTTTAAAACCATTGCCCCTTGTCCTGTCACCACAGGTCCTTAAATCTTGACCCCTGGAGGTCCTCTGCTGTGGCTGGGAATAGAAGTGCCAGCCTCTCCTCTCTACAAAGCTTTTTCTTCTGGCATTTTGCTTGCTGGTGTTGTGCAGTGCATTGCAGGCTGTGTAGAGCCAGCTTGGCTTCAGCTGGGGCTGTTGGGCCGTGCACCAGGCCATGCTCTTCCTCTGCAGCTCCTGCTGCCTCTCCTCTCTTGGGACATGTGCTGGGGCTGAGGCTCAGCAGGTGCCTGGTCCCTGCTCCTCCTCTTGAGCCCTATAAATCCATCCAGAGGAGGAGCTCAGGGATCAGTGTTAGCACCCTGGTGTTTTTTGGACACCTCCAGGGACAGGGACTCCACCACCCCCCTGGGCAGCACATTCTAATGGCTAATTACTCTTTCTGGGAAGAACTTTCTCCTCACGTCCAGCCTAAACCTCCCCTGGCACAGCTTGAGACTGTGTCCTCTTGTTCTGGTGCTGGTTGCCTGGGAGAAGAGACCAACTCCCTCCTGGCTACAACCTCCCTTCAGGTAGTTGTAGAGAGCAATAAGGTCTCCCCTGAACCTCTTCTCCAGGCTAAGCAACCCCAGCTCCCTCAGCCTCTCCTCACAGGGCTGTGCTCCAGACCCCTCCCCAGCCTCATTGTCCTTCTCTGGACACGTTCAGGTATCTCACTGAGACCCCAAAGCTCCTCCACTGCCAGATCTCTACTCTCCCATCAGGGTGTTCTGCCTAAATGACTCTGCATTCCCCTCCCCTGGCACCCAGCAACGTGCAGAACAGTTCATTCCCTTCTCTCTGCAGCAGCTTCTCACATAGCTGAGGGCTGTTATCATGTCTCCCCACCACCACTTGTAGACTAAACAAGCCCAGTTCTCTCAGCCTTTCCCCACAGGTCATGTTTTTCAGACCTCTGATTATGTTCCCCAATCACTTCTGGACTGCCTCCTGCTCCTCCTCATCCCTCTGTCGAGGCGGTGCCCACTGGATGTGGTCCTCTGGCCACGGAGGAGCAGCAGCAGGATTATCCTGCATTTCTGCTGGACAGCGTTTGGATTTACACCTCCCAGGGGAGGGGAGAAAGCCAGCATCTCCTCAACAGCTCCACTAATCACCCACTTATGATCCTGCCTCACAAATCAAGCTCCCAATACCCAGGGCGTTCCAGGCATGGTCTTCCTAATCCTGGGGTCTCGGGACCCATTGGCTTGACCTGTCCTGAGTGTTGGGGAGGTTGCAAGGTTCAGGATCTACCCTCAGCACGGTGCTGAGAGATGATAAATGGACAGAGCTAGGCAGAGAGAAATCCAACTCCCCTCCCCTGGGAGAGGATCAGGAGGAGCTTCACGTTTTGCCTCCTAGAGAAATCGAAGTTCTGAGAAGTCTGTGCTGAATACCAAGCAGGGATTGTTCTCTTCATTTCCCCAACCTCCCCCCCCTTTATATTCCAGAAATACTCTTCAGAGTCTCAGTCATTTTTTCTGGATGTTGCTCTCCCTTCTCCAGCCAAATCCCATCCCTCAGGACACTTTGCTGCCTGCCTTCAGCTGACCAGGAGTCTCCATCCACCCTGAGCCATCAGAGATGTCATTCTTTGGCAAAAGGTTCATCCTTTCTTTTTAACAGACAAAGCAATTTGTGAGCCAAACAAAAGAAACCCCACCAGTGTCCCAAAAGTGTCCAGACACCCAAGACAGAGGACACAAGGCTCAGCAGCAGAGCTTCCATGCAGCAGCTCTCCCAACTTTCTGATGAGTGAGGGATGTGCCCTCTGAGCTCAGAGCCCAGGGAGGTCCAGGCTTCACCAAGGAGCTGTTGCAAAGGTGGGAGAAGAGCATTCCCCACCCAGATCTGTGTCTAGAAGCATGAGCTGCTGTTTGGCTCCTGGTTTGGGAGCTTAAAATGACACAAGAACTCTCTCTCTCTCTCTCTGTGTGTGTGTGTGTTGAGCTTTGCCATTTGTCCAAGGAGTTTCAAGGAAGGTTAGTGGGACAGGAAGGGACCTCCAGAGATCATCCAGTCCAATCACCCTGCCAGAGCAGGATCACCTAGGGCAGGTCACACAGGAACACTTCCATGTAGGTCTTGAAAGTTTCCAGTAGAAGGAGACTCCACAACCTCTCTGGGCAGCCTGCTCCAGGGCTCCAGCACCCTCAATCCAAAGAAGTTTCTCCTCCTGTTCAGATGGAACCTCCTGGGTTCCAATTTGTGCCCACTGCCCCTTGTTCTGTCATTGGGCACCACTGGCAAGTGTCTGGCCCCAGCCTCTTGCTCTTGCTGAGCATTGCACAGCTCCCCTCTGGGGCTGCTCTTCTCCAGGGTCAGCAGCCCCAGGGCTCTCAGCCTGTCCTGATAAAACAAACGTTCCAGTCCCTTCATCATCCTCACAGCCTCCACTGGACTCTGCTCAGTAGTTCCCTGTCCCTCTTGAACTGGGGAGCCCAAAACTGGACACAATACTTCAGATGTGGCCTCACCAGGGCAGAGTGGAGGGGCAGGAGGACCTCCCTTCACCTGCTGGCCACACTCTTCTTCATGCACCCCAGGACACCGTTGACCTTCTTGCCCACCAGGGCACATTACTGGCTCATGGATGACTCATTGTCCACCAGCACTCCCAGGTCCTTCTCCAGGGAGCTGCTTCCCATCAGGTCACCTCTCCCCTGCACTGCTGCAGGAGTTTGTTCCTCCCCAGGTGCAGGACCCTCCTCTTACTCTTGTTGAACTTCCTGAGCTTCTCCTTTGCCCATCTCTCCAGTCTGTCTCTTTTTGAGCCTTCACTTGGCTCTCCAATCCTGTGCAGCGTCCCCCAGCACTAACCAGCTTGCCTCACCTTCCAGAACACAGCTGGCCAGGAGAGGATCCCTCCAAGTGCTGCTGCTGTAAATCCCCCCAGAAGCTGCATTTCCTAACCAGGGGCTTTGCAGGGAGTAAGAAACCTCCAGCAGGATTTTCCTGTGGTTAAACACTGAGGCCTGTTTTGGCCCAGCACTGTGGGCTCTGCTGTGTCCTGTGGATGGAGTGGAGCTGGATTTATTGTTATTTGTGTTTGGGTTGGGGCTGTGCTCAGGAGGCAGCATTACTCACGGCCCTGGCTCCTGCGCCGCTGCCCTGCTTTTCCTCCTGCTTCCCTTCCTGCCTTCAGCTCCCTTCCCTTTTGACATCAGCCATGCAACACCAAGCTGCCCATAGATCATGGAGTGTCAGGGGCTGGCAGGCTTTCCAGCTTGGCCTCCACAGCTGCTTTGCTGGAAGGAGGGTGGTCTGTGCCTCTTGTTCTTTGAAGTCTCACAAGCCCCCAGCCACATGCTCAGACGCTGATGTGCTCCCAGCTCGTCCACGGTCAAACATCAGCTGGACTGGGGCTGCAGAATTGTCTTCTTGGGTGAGGATTTGCAGGGTGAGGATTTGCAGGGTGAGAAAGAAAACAAATGCAACTTCTCCTCTCCCCCCCCCCCCCAATTCCCACACCCCTTAGGGGCTTCATGTTCAGACCCCACCTATAGCCAAGGCAGAGAAACAGGGACCCAAGGAGAGTCCAGGGGAGGGCTACAAGGATAATTAAGGGACTGGAGCACTGCCTGGTGAGGAGAGGCTGAGAGCCATGGGGCTGTTTAGTCTGGAGAGAAGACTGAGAAGGGATCTGATCAATGCCTATAAATATCTGAGGGCTAAGGGCCAGGATGAAGGTGCCAGGCTCTTTCTGGTGGTGCCCAGTGAAAGGACAAGGAGCCACAAGTCTAAGCTGGAGCTGAGGTTCCACCTCAGCATGAAGAGGAAATTCTTTGCCATGAAGCTGCTGGAGGCCTGGAGCAGGCTGCCCAGAGAGCTTGTGGAGCCTCCTTCTGTGGAGACATTCAAACCCCACCTGGATGTGTTCCTGGGTGGTGCTGCTTTGGCAGGGGGTTTGGACTGGGTGATCTCCAGAGGTCCCTTCCTACCCCTGCCACTGTGCGACTGTGCGAAGCTGAGCTCTGTGTCCGTGTGTCCATCCTGACAAACATGCTCAGCTGCCCTCCCACAGCCTCTGCTCCAGACACTTTTTTTCCAAAACAGATTATTTTTCACTCACCCAAGGCAAAGGAAAATGTCCCCACAGAAGACATCCTCCTGCACTGCTCTTACCCAACCCTGGCACATTCCCCTCCGGGTGCTGGAATTCAGGATGAGGAAGGCAGACAGCCTTGATGTGGTTTCTCTTCCTCCTGGAGCTCCTCCAGGACACTCATCCCCTCCTCCCCATGCCAAGTAGCTTTTCTTCCCCTCTCAACCAGTTGTCCTCTGATATTAGGAAGCTAAGTGAAGGAAGAGTTTGGAGGGTTCTAAACCTGGTTTGCCAAACTGCCCTTCACCATCAGAGGTACTTGACATGAGCCAGCAGTGGTCACTGGCACTCCAAAAAGCCATCTGTGTCCTGGGCTGCATCCAAAGCAAGAAGAGCAGCAGGTCAAAGGAGGGGACTCTGTCCCTCTGGCCTGCTCTGCTGAGACCTCACCTGAAGCATTGCCTCCAGTTTTGGTGTCCCCAGCACAAGGAGGACCTGGATGCTGGAGAGGGTCCAGAGGAGGCCACAAAGATGATCAGAGGGATGGAAAACCTCCCCTGTGGGGACAGGCTGGGAGAGTTGGGGCTGTTCAGCCTGGAGAAGGGAAGGCTCCAAGGAGAGCTTGGAGCAGCCTTCCAGTACCTGAGGGGGACTAGAGGAGAGACTTTTAACAAAGGCTGGAAATGCCAGGATGAGGGACAATGGCTTTGAGCCAGAGATTGAGATTGGAGATGAGGAAGAAATTCTTTAGAGGTCTCTTCCAACCCCTAACATCCTGTGATCCTGTGACTTTGGGACCTGGCCTTGTGGTCATGGAGTTGTTGGGTAGAAGGTTGGACATGCTGATCTTAGAGGACCTTTCCAGCCTTGATGATTCAGTGATTCATGTATGCTGCTGAAAGCTGTGGCCTCATCAGCATAGACATGCTGTGATGTAGAGCTGAGAGGTCCCATCCCAGTTCCCAGAGGAGCTGCACACAAACCTCCTCGTCCTGGGAAAGCAGCTGGACCATGGCAGTGCAGGGGCAGAGGAACATCCAACCCCCAGCTCCCAAAGCCACTCTGCAGCTGCCCACAGGGTTTAGAATTGTGGGTACCAACCAATAAGTCAACACTCCCCGAAGCAACAGTGCCCTGCTCTGGCCTCAACTGGGTTTCATGGAATCGTCTCTGGGAGTCACAGCAGCTGAGTGGTTCAGAACTTTGTGGAGGATAAATGATGCAAAGTAGGAGCTGGAACAGCTGAGTCTATAAAGCCTCCCTGTGCCCCCTTGCACACAGAGTGTTTTCTGGGGGTGGGATGGTTCCTTCTCTCTCTGATGTCCACAAAAAGTCTCTCACCCCTTGCAGAGCAAGCAGGTCCTGAGCCGCAGCCTCTCCAGCTCCTGCCTGAAGAAAACCAATGGAGCAGTGGAGGCCAAGTCATTAATATCCCCTCCTCCCCTGTGATGCCTGCTGGTCTGCTGCTGGGTTCCACCATGCCCAGCAGTGGGGGGTGGTGAGGGCACAAAGCTGTGGCTCTGGGTTCCAGCAGCCCCAGGACTTTTGGTGCATGGACTCAAACTCTCCCCTGAAGGCTGGGTTGGACTTGGGTGATCTTCTCATTGCTGATCAGTAGCTAAAGGATGGGGGGGCAAGAGGATGGGGTCAGACTCTTGTCAGTGGGGCACAGTGACAGGACAAGGGGCAGAGGGCACAAACTGGAGCCCAGGAGGTTCCATCTGAACAGGAGGATAAATTTCTTTGGTGTGAGGGTTCAGAGCTTTGCAGCAGGCTGCCCAGAGAGGTTGTGGAGTCTTCTTCTGTGGAGAGCTTCCAACCCCCCCTGGCCATTGTGATCCTGGGCAAGCTGCAGGGGGGGTTGGACTGGATGATGTCCAGGGGTCCCTTCTGACCTGCATCATGCTGGGATTCTGAGACCAGAATGTCGGCAGAGTGAGTGCAAAGCAGCTCTGAGGGATACACAGAGGGGAATTTCCCCTCCATGTCTTGTAGAAAGCTGCTCCCCCAGGGCAGGGCTGTGCCTTCCAGGATAATGGTCTCCTTTCGGCTGCACCGGAGCCAGGAACTGCCTGGAAGAGAGAGGCAGAGCTGCTTCTTTACTGCTGCTAATGAAGAGCGATCTCTGCCTGACCCTCCCATCACATGAGGCTTGGCATTGTGGCTCTGGCTGCCTTGTACAGGGCAAAGCCTGCTAAAGAGCAGAGACTGGGGTTTATTGCCCTGGTTGAGTTCCACATACATCCAAGATGAGAAACAAGCCACTTTAAATGAGGAAAAGACCTGCTTCTTATTTAGTGGAGTGGCAGCAACCCTCCCAGCTACATCCCTCTTGTAGGCTGTGGTCATGCAGCTCAGACTCACCCAGGCACAGAGCTGGTCTTGACACAAAGCAACTTCTGTTTGCAGGAGGGCTTTGAATGGTGCTGCAGAAATGCCTCCTGCCTCTGTAGCTGGAGCTGATCCATCCTTGACTCCTTCCCTCCCAGTCCTCCAGAGCTGTGCAGGAGAGAGGCAGGTTGAAGAGGAAGGGGTGGAAGGGGTGGTGGCTGTCCCAGAGGGGAGGGTGACAGAGCCCTGGAACAGGCTGCCCAGGGGGGTTGTGGAGTCTCCCTCTCTGGAGATATCCAGAGCCTGCCTGGATGTGCTCCTGTGTGACCTGCCCTAGGTGATCCTGCTCTGGCAGGGGGGGTGGACTGGAGGATCTCTCGAGGTCCCTTCCAGCCCCTGCCATTCTGTGATTCTGTGGCAGCTCACCCCCTGCCAGCCCTGCAGGTGTTGGCATGCTGCAGCTGCAGCTGTCTCTCTGCTACCTGTGCTCTTACAGCATTACAGCTCTGCAGTGCCACAGCACCAGGTAGCAATGCAGCACTCTGCAAGCCAGGGGCAGGGCAGGCACCTGGCTTCTCCCCCTAAAATAAACCAGCCAGGGGCAAAGGGAAGGCTCTGGAGTGGTGATCAATAGCTGAAAGGTGAAGGGCAAGAGGATGGGGCCTGACTCTTTTCAGATGAGGAAAGGCTGAGAGCCCTGGAGCTGCTGAGCAGGTTGCTCAGGGAGGTGGTGGAAGCCTCATCCCTGGAGGTGTTTGCAGCCAGGCTGGATGTGGCTGTGAGCAACCTGCTGTAGTGTGAGGTGTCCCTGGCCATGGCAGGGGGGTTGGAACTGGCTGAGCCTTGAGGTCCCTTCCAACCCTGACAATTCTATGATTCTGTAATGAGAACTCCATAGGGGACCAGAGAGTGACCTTCAAAAGCAGTGAAAGAGCTGCCTTATCTCCCCTGGCTGTCACCATGTACTTCCTCCTTGTGATGTTTTCTGTGGCTACATGAAGTGCTCCGTTGAGTGAAGGGCTTGGCCATTCCTCTAGACCATCTTGGCTCCACACACATTTTTACTCCTGTGAATTTCAGTCAAGCAAACAATTTGCTACGTGCAGCTTGTCACAAACCCTTCCTCCCCCGCCCTGTTTCTGTGCTGCAGGCACAGAGCAGGCGATGTGGCTTCCCTCACTCCTGGTGGCTTTGACAAGTGCAAACAGAACTTGGTTCTTGTGTCACCCACAGAAGTTTTCCATGATTATTCACGAGGTGAGTGGCAGGCAAGGTCTGTGACTGGCTTCATGGAATATCAGAATGGTTTGGGTTGGAAGGGACCTTAAAGCTCATCCAGTTCCAACCCCCCCTGCCGTGGGCAGGGACACCTCCCACCAGCCCAGGCTGCTCAAAGCCTCATCCAGCCTGGCCTTCAACACCTCCATGAAGGGGGCAGCCACAACCTCCCTGGGCAACCTGTTCCAGTGTCTCCCCACCCTTACTCTAAACAATTTCTTCCTCACCTCCACTCTCAGTCTCCCCTCTCCCAGCTCAAAGCCATTGTTCCTCATCCTGCCACTCCCAGCCTTTGGCAGAAGTCCCTCCCCAGCTCTCCTGGGGAGAGCTTCAGGTACTGCAAGGCTGCTTTAAGGTCTCTCTGCAGCCTTCTCTTCTCTAGGCTGAACAGTCCCAACTCTCCCAGCCTGTCCCTATAGGCTCTTCAGCTTCTGATCATCTTCATGGCCTCCTCTGGATCCTCTCCAGCAGCTCCAGGTTCTTCTTTATGCTGGGGGCCCCAGAACTGGAGGCAGTGCTGCAGGTGGGGTCTGAGCAGAGCAGAGGGGCAGAATCCCCTCCCTGTGCTGCTGCTCTCCCTGCTCTGGCTGCAGCTCAGCACACAGCTGCCTGCTGGGCTGCCAGTGACCACTGCTGAAATCAATGGCACTGCTCCTGATTTTTTGGCCAGCATCCCCAAATTAGCCCTTCAGGCACTTTTGGCATGACAGCTTGGCATCCTTCTGCAGGTATCTGCTTTCTGCAGAGGACAGTCCACATCCCTGCACATAACTCCCCTCCCAGCTGCCACAGATGGAGGTGTACAGCGAGCTGCAAACATCTGTGCTGTGTTCAGAGAGAGCTGGCTTGGAAATCACTGAAAGATTTATGAGCCTGTACTGTGTGTCTGAGCATCCACCAGCAAGCTGGGAGCAGGAAGGCTGCCATGCTGTGCTCAAGCCATTGTCCTGTCCAAGCCCAGGATTATATATCACAGCTATGGGCCATGCTTGCATGAGCAGGTTAGCAGCATTGGCATGAGGAAGGAGGATGACACCCACTGGGAGAAAGCTCAAACATGTTGGAGCACAGGAGCTGAATACAAAATCGTTTGGAGAAGATGAAGAAATGGGCTGAGAAAAAAAACAGACCTCAAGTCAGTAAGGATGAGAGCCAGGCACCAGAGAGGTATCTTCCCCCTCTGCTCTGCCCTGGTGAGACCTCACCTGGAATATGACATCCAGTTCTGGGCCCCCCAGTTCCAGGGGGACAGGGATCTCCTGGAGAGAGTCAAACAGAGAGCTACCAGGATGCTGAAGGGACTGCAACACTGCCCTGTGAGGAGAGGCTGAGAGCCCTGGGGCTGTTCAGTCTGGAGAGGAGAAGACTGAGAGGGATCTGATCAATGTCTATCAATATCTGAGGGCTGGGGGTCAAGAGGGAGGGGACAGCCTCTGCTCAGTTGCACCCTGGGATAGGACAAGGGGCAATGAAACTACAGCACAGGAGGTTCCATCTCAAGATGAGGAGGAACTTCTTCCCTGTGAGGGTCACAGAGCCCTGGAGCAGGCTGCCCAGAGAGGTTGTGGAGTCTCTGGGGGCTTTCAAGACCCACATGGAAGTGTTCCTGTGTGACCTGTGCTGGATTCTGCTCTGGCAGGTGGGGGTTGGACTCAATGATGTTTGGAGGTACCTAACATCCTGGGATCCTGTGCTGTGTGGTTGCACCAACTGGTTGGACAGCAAATGCAGAGGAAAAGGTGGGAGGGAGGGACTGTAAGCTGGACACAAGTGGCAATGGGATTCAGGAGGAGAACAGACTGAAAAAAAGAGAGAGGATGAGAGGAAAACAGTGCAGAGAACGTGAGCTGCAGGGAGGGAGTGGGGAACTGGAGCTCTTGGTGTAGCAGGGCAGATGCCCAGCAGCCCTCAAACACACCAAGTGCCGGCTGATGGGAGGGAAGAGCAACCTGCAGCCCATGGTGAAGAGCAGAGAGATGAGCTCCAACTGCAGCCAGAAGATTCAGACCCATATTAGGACAAACATGAACAGCAAGCAGGCTGGAAAAACAGACATCAGGGAGAAACCTACACCAGAAAACTCCTTCAGGGCTCTTCAGGGGTGATTTCCCCTCCCCACCCTCCCCACCTCGCCCTGTGCTTCTGAAGCTGATTTGATCCTCGAACCACTGGGATGTGGTGCAGTTACCAGAGGCCATGCAGTCCTGCCCCAGCTGCAGCAAATTCCTCCCTGGATAAATCAGGCAGTAGGCTCAGAGTTTCCACTGCTGGTTAATCCATGCCCAGCCTGCTCTGGGTACAGCTGCCTCTCGGAGATTAGCTCCAGGATCTTGCCTTGACCTCTACCTCTCCTCCCTTGGCCATTCTTTGTTTACTCTACTAAACTGATTTAAAATCCTTACATATTTGAGCACCTTGATGCAGTGAGAGCCATACAGAACAGTGTGAGCAACACCAGAGTCATGGAATCACCTGGATGGAAAGCCTCTGTCCTGGGCTGCAGCCACAGCAGGGAGAGCAGCAGCAGAGGGAGGGGATTCTGCCCCTCTGCTCTGCTCTGCTCAGACCCCACCTGCAGCACTGCCTCCAGTGCTGGGGCCCCCAGAATAAGAGGGATATGGATAGGGTCCAGAGGAGGCCATGAAGGTGATCAGAGGGCTGTAGAACCTTCCCTGTGGGGACAGAGAGTGAGAGTCGTGGCTGTTCAGCCTGGAGAAGAGAAGGCTGCAGAGAGACCTTAAAGCAGCCTTCCAGTACCTGAAGGGGCTCCAGGAGAGCTGGGGAGGGACTTGTGACAAGGCTGGGAGTGCCAGGATGAGGGACAGTGGCTTTGAGCTGGGAGAGGAGAGATTGAGGCTGGAGAGGAGGAAGAAATTGTTTAGCGTGAGGGTGGGGAGACACTGGCACAGGTTGCCCAGGGAGGCTGTGGATATCCACTCCCTGGAGGTGTTCAAGGCCAGGCTGGATGGGGCCTTAAGCAACCTGGTGGGAGGTGTCTGCCCATGGCAGGGAGTTGAAAGTAAATGATCTTTAAGATCCCTTCCAACCCAATCCCTTCCATGAATCTATGATTCTATGCTCCTAGAGTCCATCCATAACCTACCCTCCCTCTGTACACAGCTCTTAGACCATGGCCTTAAGCACCACATCCAAACACCTTTTAAACCCCTCCAGGGATGGGGCCTCCACCACCTCCCTGGGCAGCCTGTTCCAGTAGCCTCAAACACAGTGGCAAGGGCTGGAACTGTTGAAGGTTGTTCAGCAGATCACAGCACGATGGAGCTGGAAGGACACTCTGGAGATCATCTTCCTGCCAGAGCAGGATCACCCAGAGCAGGTGACACAGGAACACATCCAGATGGGGCTTGAAAGGCTCCAGAGAAGGAGACTCCACAACCTCTCTGGAGGCTGAAAGGGAGAACAGGTGTGTGTCCCCTCCATGAAATCCTCATTTCCCTGGCCGTGCTTGCCTGCCAAAAGTTTCCAGCATGGTGTGAGCAGTTTGTTTTGTGTTGGTTTCATAAAGCTTTTTGGTCTGGTTGGTTGGTTGTTGTCTGGTTGGGGAGTGTTATAACTCTGAGGAACCTCCCTCCAGGGGCTGTTGAGGTGAGTTAGAAGCAAAAGGACAGCATGCACAGGGTTAAACCTCTGGGAGTTCACATGCTGCAGCCTGGGAAAGGATCTCAGCAGCCTGGAAAAGGAGCTCTCGGATTCCCATGCCCAGCTGCCTGTTCTCGGGGGTGGGGAGAGGTGCTGTGTGCTTCCCTCCACAAAAGGATTAGGCCCATCTCAACACCACTTCAGTTTTTATTTCCTCTTCCTTGTCTTAAGGCCATTTCTGCTCCTTGTGCTGAGAATGGGTTCAATTTGAAGGGTAATTAAACTAAAGGAGTCTGTAAACACCCCCCAGCAGCACTGGCAACAGTTCTCTTCCCTCAGCTCATGGTGTTCCTGGCTGGTGTTCCCACTGCCTTTCCCCACTCTGCTTCTGGGGGAGGGAATATCCTGGATGCTCACACATGGAGTGCTCTGAGCAGAGTGTGACAGTGACAACAGAGAGGCAGCAGAGTGACAGAAGCTGCTGTGTCTTCCCCGTGCAGAGAACAATGGAGCTCGTGGAGATGCTTTGCCCCCACAGCTTGTTACTGAGCTGTGGTTTTGGAGCTGTCTGCAGCTTCCTCAGTGTTTTGGCTTTTCCTAGGGACTTCTTTGCACCTCCTGTGGGGCTGGGGATGGTTCCTGTGGTCAGGCACACACAAGGATTCACAGAATTCGAATGCTAGCATGGAGGGTGTTGGAAGGGACCTCTGGAGCTCATCCAGTCCAAGCCCCCTGCTCCAGCAGGGCACCCACAGCAGCTTGCCCAGGAGCACAATGCCCAGGGGGCTTTGGAAGCTCCCCAGAGAAGGAGACTCCACAACCTCTCTGGGCAGCCTGCTCCAGGCTTCCAGCATCCCTCACACCAAAGAAGTTTCTCCTCCTGTTCAGATGGAACCTCCTGGCTTCCAGTTTGTGCCCACTGCCCCTTGTCCTGTCCTTGGGCACCACTGATAAGAGTCTGGCCCCAGCCTCTTGCCCCCCAGCCTTCAGCTCTTGCTGAGCATTGCTTGGATCCCCTCTGGGGCTGCTCTTCTCCAGTCTCAGCAGCTCCAGGTCCCCCAGGCATTTCCTCCTCACAGAGAGGCCCCTCAGTATCTTCCCAGCCTCTGCTGGACTCTTTCCAGTAGTTTCTCCTATCTCACCTTCATGTGTTTGCAGCTGGTCCCCAGCACTGCCTTTCTTCCTCCATCTCCAGCATGAGCTTGGCCATGGATGCTGGATGAGGTGGGTCCAACCCAAAGCCTTTCTGGAGCTCTCAGCCATCTCTTCTCAAGACAAAACAGCCTTAGGGCTCTCAGTCTCTCTCCACAGGGGAGATGCTCAAGTCCCCTAATCATCCTCATAGCCTCCCTTGGACTCTCTCCAGCAGGTCTCTGTCTCTCTTGAACTAGGGAGCCCCAAACTGGACACAGTATTGCAGGTGTGGTCTCACTAGGGAAGAGTAGAGAGGGAGAACAACCTCCCTAGCCCTGCTGGCCACACTTTGCTTGCTGCACCCCAGGATCCCATTGGCTCTCTTGGCCACAGGGGCACATTGCTGTCCTATGCAGAACCTGCTGTCCACCAGCACTCCAAGGTCTTCCTCCGTGGAGCTGCTTTCCATCAGGGCAGCCTGTAACCTGTGCCGGTGCCTGATTAGCTCCTGTCCCCGCTGGCAGGGCACGTTCTCCAAGCAATCTGCAAGCACCAACCGCGGCGTTTCTCATCTGTAACGTCAGCAGGTAGGAGCAGGGCAGAGCTGAATTTAGTCGCAGAGCTCTCCCCATGTGTCAGTGCTGAAAGGTCACCGCATCTCTCCTTACCCTGCTGGCGCCGTGCCCCCGGGAGCTGGTGGCATTATGTAACCCAGCCTCGCCAGGAGCTTTCTGTGCTTGGCAGGGCAGCCAGGCCTCCCAGGCTTGTTTCCTGCAAACAAACACCCTCGGTGCTCTGCCTCACAAACCTCCGTGCCACGGGGCTGGGCTGCAGCTCAGCTCCATGTGGAGATCACAGATCACAGGACGTCAGGGTTTGGAAGGGACCTCTGGAGGTAGAATCATAGAATCGAATCACAGAATCAGCCAGGTTGGAAAAGACCTCAGAGATCATCAAGTCCAACCTATTACCTAATACCTAACACCTCCTGACAGCTAAACCATGGCTCCAAGGGCCACATCCAAGCCTTTTTTGAAGGATCTTTGAGTCCAACCCCCCTGCCAGAGCAGGACCATAGAATCCAGCACAGGTCACACAGGAACACATCCAGATGGGGCTTGAAAGTCTCCAGAGAAGGAGACTCCACAACCTCCCTGGACAGCCTGTTCCAGTGCTCTGGGACCCTCACAGGAAAGAAGTTCCTCCTCATGTTGAGGTGGAACCTCCTGTGCTGGAGTTTCTATGCATTGCCCCTTCATCTTCTCCATGGCTCAGCCTCTGCCACCATGTGTGAAGGATCTGGAGAGCAGGGGTAGTGAGGAGCAGCTGAGAGAACTGGGGGTGTTTAGTCTGGAGAAAAAGAGACTGTGGAGAGACCTCATTGCTCTCTACAACTCCCTGAAAGAAAGTTAGATCAGGTGGGGATTGGTCTCTTCTCCCAAGGAAGAAGTGATAAGACAAGAGGAAATGGCCTCAAGTTGCCCCAGGGGAGGTTTAGGTTGGACATCAGGAGAAGCTTCTTCCCTGAAAAGGTTCTCAAGCACTGAAACAGACTCCCTAGGGAGGAGATTGAATCCCCTGTCCCTGGAGGTGTCCAAAAGAGGCAGAGATGTGGTGCTGAGGGCCACGGTTTAGCCCCAGCCTTGTCAGAGCTAGAGAGTGGTTGGACTGGATGATCTGAAAGGGCTTTTCCAACAGACACCATTCTATGAGTCTGTGCTCCCCAAGGCCAACATCCTCTTCTGTGTTTTCTTTGCCCAACAGCTGTTGGCATCCAACCTTGAAGCTGGAGAGATGGAGAAAGCAGAGCCGGGCAGCGGGATGGCAGAGCAGGGAGCAAGCAAATAGCTAAGGACAGGCAATATAGAACCTTCTGGTCATGGTGGTGGAAAGTCTTCAGCAAGCAACACAGCCAGGGGAACAGCCCAGAGAGCCAGGGGAACAGCCCAGGGAGCCAGGGGAACAGCCCAAGGAGCCAGGGGAACAGCCCAGGGAGGCAGGGGACTGATGTGCTGAGCTGGGTGCCAAAAGTCCTCCAGGGTGATGGGCACAGGGGTGGGAGTGTGTCACAGCACAGGATGTGGCTCTGCCTCATGTGCTGCTGTTGCACCATTTCTGTTCTTTGTAACCTCACATCTGCCCTTGGTCTCTCCATGATCTTCTGAGCTCCCCAGCCTGATCTTCTCCTTTCCCACTCTTTCCCTTCCAGGCTCCCAGAACAGACCCTTTCACCAACCCCACAAATGAAAGCTGGGCTGGGGGTCAGGGACTGAATCTATTCCTGAAATGATTTTGTGGATTTGACAACTGAGAATTTTGCCCTGAAGTCAAGGATCTCTTTTCTTTCCTCCCAGAGCAGCTTGTGAAAGCAGCACAGGCTCTAGAAATCAGCTCAGCTGGATGGATTGGAAGTGATTAATGTGCCTGAAGAAACCAGATGCAAGTGGTAAAGTAAGAGCCCAGCACAGCAGGACAGGCAGCAGAGAACTGGAAACACAGAATCCCAGAATCTAGGAATCCCAGCATGCTATGGTGTTGGAAGGGACTTCTGGAGCTCATCCAGTCCAACCCCCTCCTCAAGCAGGGCACCCACAGCAGCTTGCCCAGGAGCACAATGCCCAGGGGGCTTTGGAAGCTCTTCAGAGAAGGAGATGTCACAACCTCTCCAGGCTTCCAGCGTCCCTCACACAAAACAAGTTTCACCTCCTGTTCAGATGGAACCTCCTGGCTTCCAGTTTGTGCCCATTGCCCCTTGTGCTGTCCCTGGGCACCACTGATAAGAGTCTGTCCCCAGCCTCTTGCCCCCCAGCCTTCAGCTCTTGCTGAGCATTGCTTGGATCCCCTCTGGGGCTGCTCTTCTCCAGACTCAACAGCCCCAGGTCCCCCAGGCATTTCCTCTCCACAGAGAGCCCCCTCAACATCTTCCCAGCCTCTGCTGGACTCTCTCCAGTAGTTTCTCCTATCTCAACTTCATGTGTTTGCAGCTGGTCCCCAGCACTGCCTTTCTTCCTCCATCTCCAGCATGAGCTTGGCCATGGATGCTGGATGAGGTGGGTCCCACCCAAAGCCTTTCTGGAGCTGCTCAAACCTGTCCAGGGCTGGGATCAGTGGCTTTGTCCAAGCTCTCCCCATGCAGGATTTCCCACAGGCTCTGAGCTCAGCCAGCCACAAGCTCCTGTAAGGTCCCTCCCTGGCTCCCATCCCCTCATGGGGACCGCAGCTCGCCCCAGGGATGTGAGCACAGCGGTGGGAGCGAAGCTGCTGCAGACACTCAACATTCCCGAACCCCTGGGAGAGTGAGAGCAGCAGCTCTGCCTCTCAGGAGGGGAAACACTAAACCCTGGGATGGCTTTGTTCAGAGCAAGAGAAAAAAAACCACCCAAACCCAAACAAACAAACATTTAACTTCTTAATTAACATCCTGGGAGGCTCAAACACACCAAGCAATTACTCCTTCTCCATGTCACTCACTCTAATGACTGGTTAATAACCAAAGCCATGCTGGTCTGCAGCCTTCAAAGCCAGGAAGCAGATTGGAGAGTTAATCTCCTTTCACAACAAGCTTCAAAACATGTCTGTGTTTATTCTGGGACAAACCCACTGGGAATGAATAGGTCTGAGCAGGGCAGGCAGAATTTGGCCTGTGTGGGATCTGAGTTTGGTTTGGTTTTTTTTCTTTTAATAGATTGTTATTAAAGAAAGTGAATAGCAGAGGAAAGTGCTTTGGAAGGATGGCTGGAAGGTGACAGCCTGTAGGGCTTTGAGCATGGGCTGTCTACGAAAGCAGAAGCCCTTTGGCCAGCCAAAGGATGTGCCACTGGCATAGAATCATAGTCACAGAATGGGTTGGGTTGGAAGGGACCTCAAAGCTCATCCAGTTCCAACCCCCTGCCATGGGCAGGGACATCTCTCACCAGCCCAGGGTGCTCAAGGTCTTACCCAGCCTGGCCTTGAACACCTTTGGGGGGAAACAGCCACAACCTCCCTGGGCAACCTGTGCCAGTGTCTCCCCACCCTCACTCTAAAGGATTTCTTCCTCATCTCCAGTCTCAATCTCTCCTCTCCCAGCTCAGAGTCATTGTTCCTCATCCTGGCACTCCCAACCCTTGTCAAAAGTCCCTCCCCAGCTCTCCTGGAGCCTTTCAGGTACTGCAAGGCTGCTCTAGGGTCTCCCTGGAGCCTTCTCTTCTCCAGGCTGAACAGCCCCAACTCTCTCAGCCTGTCCCCACAGGGGATGTTCTCACCCTCTGATCATCTTTGTGGCCTCCTCTGGACCCTCTCCAGCAGCTCCAGGTCCTTCTTGTGCTGGGGGCACCGGAGCTGGAGGCAGTGCTGCCGGTGGGGTCTGAGCAGAGCAGAGCAAAGGGGCAGAATCCCCTCCCTGTGCTGCTGCTCTCCCTGCTGTGGCTGCAGCTCAGCACACAGCTGCCTGCTGGGCTGCCAGTGACCATTGCTGGCTCCTGGGGAGTTTGTCACCGACTGACACCCTCAAGGCCTTCTCCTTGAGCCACTTCTCAAGCCAGTCTTCTCTCCTTCAGCCTTTCACTGTTCACTTCATCCTAGTTGGAGCTGAGCTTCAAAGACCTCAGGCTTTCCCACCAAACCACTCCTGTGTCCACAGCCTCCCTCAGCAGTGTTTCATGCAGCTGCTTTTGGTGCTGGGGCACTTTAGTGTCAGTAATGTTGAACTCCTGCCAGGATTTTAGTTGTCCTCCTGCTGCCATGGCCTCACAGTTCTGAGTCCTTCTTCAGATTGAGGATCCTAATCCTGCTCCTCGGTGGCAGGATGGAGCATCTCCAGGCTACCTGCACCATCCCTGTCCCAGGTCTGGATAACTTGGACTGCCCAAGGCTCACTGGAGGCCAAGATGAGCTGCAGCTTCTCCTGACCATGGAGACACAGGTGTGGAGTGAGGTGGACATGCCTCAGTCCTGTCCCAGCCTGCAGTCAGGATGTGGGCAGCTGAGCATCCAGAGCCAGAAGCTGGGAAGCTGCCCACTGTGGACAGCAAGGAGCATCAAAGTACTCTGATTCACCCCAGGGAGAGGTCTCTCACCTGTAGCTGCACTTTTTTTTTCTGCAAGGACTCCTATGTTCCTTTCCCACATCTCCATACCTCCATGCCTTGAAGAAGCCAATCCTTCCCCAGTGCAATAGGCAGGGGGGGGAATGGGGAAACCTAGCCCAAAGTACTGGAGACATCAAAGGGAGAGAGCTCTGTAATTCATGATCTGTCTGCAAGGCAGGCTTGGAAGGAACAAGAAAAATTCCATCTCCAGCAAGATGTGGCAACATGAGGAATGCCAGGGGAGGAACACTTTGGGAAGACATGGAGCAGCTATTAAGGAGCTGTCTGTCCAAATGAGGAATCCAACGTTCAAAGGCAGCAGATGAGTGGAAAAAGGGAAGGATGTGACTAGGCATTAAAAACAAAGAGCAGTTGCACTGAGGAAAAAGGTCAGGTCTGGACATGGTGCTGCAGAAAGCAAGGTGGGAAAGGCAGAAAAGCCCAAGTCAGCTTGGGGGAGATGGTTTCCCACACCTGGAGAATGAGTCAAGGCTCCAGCCCTAGTCCAGACTGCCTGTGGAGGTGACCTTGCCTCTGGCTCTGGGCCACTCACAGCCCAAGGGTGCCTCAGTTTTCAGCTCCAGTACTTTGAATGGGGCAGCTAAAAACCTTCCCGGTTTGGTGTTTGGCCTCACTGGGTCTTGGCACCTCTGCTAAGAAAGTGCTTCCTCCATCCCTTATGGAGGAGTGATGAGGATGGAGACTTTCCACTTTGGGTTGCTTGTGCACTGCACACTGAGGGTATAGAATAACAGGATCACAAAATTGTCAGGGATGGAAGGGACCTCAAGGATCAGCCAGTTCCAGCCCCCCTGCCATGGCCAGGGACACCTCACACTGCAGCAGGTTGCTCACAGCCACATCCAGCCTGGATGCAAAAACCTTCAGGCAGGAGGCTTCCACCACCTCCCTGGGCAACCTGTGCCAGGCTCTCACCACCCTCATGGGGAACAACTTCTTCCTAACATCCAATCTCAATCTCCCCATTTCTAATTGTGCTTCATCTCCCCCAGTCCTATCACTCCCTGACACCCTCAAAAGTCCCTCCCCAGCTTTCTTGGAGCCCCCTTCAGATCCTGGAAGGCCACAATTAGGTCTCCTCAGAGCCTTCTCTTCTCCAGACTGCACAACCCCAACTCCCTCAGTCTGTCTCCATAGCAGAGCAGCTCCAGCCCTCTGCTCATCCTCATGGCCCTTCTCTGGACACCTTCCAGCACCTCCCAATCCTCCTGGCACAGAGGCTCCAGAACTGGACACAGTGCTCCAGCTGTGGTCTCAGCAGAGTGGAGCAGAGGGGCAGAATCCCCTCCCTGGACCTGCTGGCTATGAATCTCTTGCTGCAGCCCAGGTTGTGGTTGGCTTTCTGAGCTGCAAGTGCTCCAACAGCTTCCTGTACTGGGAGGGCTGGAAGAGGGTTCACAGCACTCCCAGCTGCCAAATTCCCCATTTCTGAGGCACGTCTGAGCTAGGGACAGCTTCCTCCCACTGCAGGTGGAGCGTCTGGCAGCAGAACAATAAGCAGCACAAAAGCAGCAGCGCAGGTGTCACTGTCTGCTGCGAGAGACCTGTCCCACTCCTCAGGGCTTGCAGGGATGAAGGCAACATCAGTTGTGGGGTTTGTTGTAACTGCAGTTGCCATGACAACTGCTACAGCTACTGGGGTGTGGGGGGGGGAAAGCCATCATAAGATAGGAAGGGCTCCCACTGTCACCAGAGCCATCTGTCCCTTCCATGGGAGGTCATTAGGAAGCTGTGGCCATGACCTCCCCCAGCCACAGCCTGATTGGAGCTCCTGGTTGCCAAAAGGCCTCGGTGCCATTTATCAAGAGGCTGCTCTCCCCAACCGCTGTTTCTTTTCTCTGCCTGACATGATAATTTCCTCTCTATTGCTGCAAATTAAATTCTAATGAGGCAGCTTGGCATTTCCATGTGATGGAGAGCTTTTCTTCTTGGAGATGCACAGAGGCATGGTGCCTGCTGCAGAGGGAGGGAGGAGAAGGGATTAGATGGGAACTGAGGGGAGTGAGCAGCCCCATGGAGAAGGACCTGAGGGTCACGATGGGCAACAAGTTCTCCATGGGACAGCAAGGTGCCCTGGTGGCCCAGAGAGCCAATAGCATCCTGGGGTTCATTAAGAGTGTGTCCAGCAGATCCAGGGAGGTTCTCCTCCCCCTCTACTCTGCCCTGGTGAGACCTCACCTGGAATATTGCATCCAGTTCTGGGCTGCCCAGTTCAAGAGGGACAGGGAACTGCTGGAGAGAGTCCAAAGGAGGGCTCTCAGGATGCTGAAGGGACTGCAGCACTGTCTGGTGAGGAGAAGCTGAGAGACCTGGGGCTGTTTAGTCAGGGAAAGAGCAGACTGAGAGGGGATCTGATCAATGTCTATCAATATCTGAGAGCTGGGGGTCAAAAGGGAGGGCACAGGCTCTTCTCAGATGCACCCTGGAATGGGACAAGGGGCAATGAATATAAGTTACAACACAGGAGGTTCCACCTCAACATGAGGAGGTGTCCCAGAGCCCTGGAGCAGGCTGCCCAGAGAGGTTATGGAGTCTCATCTGGAGATTTTCCAGCTCTGTCTGGATGTGTTCCTGTGTGACCTGTGCTGGATTCTCTGGTTCTGCTCTGGCAGTGGGGGGTGGACTCAATGATCTTCAGAGGTCCCTTCCAACCCCTGACATCCTCTGATCCTGTGATCCTGTGAGGCAAGAGCACAACTTCCCTGCCCATGTCTCTGCTGCTAGAGGGGCAGGAGCCCTTTGGCAGCCTGGGAAGGGCAGTTTTGCTCAGGAGTCTTCTTGTTCTTCACCTTCATGCTGTGGTGTTTTGTAGTCTGAGTGGCTGCACTTTCCTCTCCGAGCTGTGAACACAAAAGCTTCCAAGGCATGAGGGCTGAGGGGAGACCTCATTGCTCTCTAAACTCCCTGAAAGGAGGCTGGAGTGAGGTGGGGGTTTGGGCTCTTCTCCCTAGTAACGAGTGCTAGGACAAGAGGAAATCGTTCCAGGCTGCCCCAGGTGAGATTTAGGTTGGAGATTAGGAGCAATTTCTTTGCTTCAAGAGTGGTCAGGGACTGGCACAGGCTGCCCAGGGAGGTGATGGAATCCCCATCCCTGCAGAAACTTGTGGACATGGGGCTTCAGGACATGGTCTAGTGGTCATGGAGGCATTGGTAGCTAGCTGGACTTGATGCTCTTAGAGGACTTTTCTAACCTTACTGATTCTGTGTGGCAAAGCTCTTCTGCACTACCATGTGCCACGACTGTGGGGGCTGAATGTGACACAGGTGTGGGACAGCCCTGGGATAACCCCGGAGAGCCACAGGGAAGCCAAACACCATTGAACCTGCAAGTGCTGTGCTTAGGGGCAGCCAGGCAGGGCGGGGGCAGCTCAAGAAATGCTGAACTGCTGCAGCTCCAGCTGGTAGAAAAGCAAAGCATAGCAGCCCAGGAGCAAGGGAATGGAGAAGAAGAGGGACAGAGCAAGGACATCACCGAATGATGTGCCTGTGGCCCCAGCCTGGTGAGCGCAGAGGAAGCAGCCTAAAGGAGGTCAGGGGAGGACACTTCCAGATCTCAGTGTCTTCCTGTTCTGTGTTTTGGGAGCTGCTTTATCTTTTGGGAGTGCCATTTCCCAGACTGCAAGCAAACATTTGCTGCCACTTCAGGAGACCTTTCTTGTGATCTCAAGTTCCTCTTCCAGTGCACGCAGAGGGGTGCAAGCACTTCCCATTTGCTTGTCCTCATCTCTGTGATTTCCAGGGATGAAAGCAGAGCCAGGAGGTCTCCTCCTCGAGCAGATCATGATCCAACTTTCTAGTACAAGAATTCACAGGGAGGCCTTCGCCTGCCCCGCTGTGCTGAGCCCCAGGAGGCCAAGCCCCTGGCTGGGGCGATGCTGACACATTCATGGCAGGCACATTGCTGCACGCTCAGCCTCCAGCTTGGGAAGAGAAAATGTACTTTGGCATTCCTCTTGGAAAAGCTTTGGGCACGTGCTTGAGGAGCAGAGGGAGCGCTGCACCAGCATGTCCGTGGTGCTCCTGGAGGCAAGCTCCATGTACCTCTGTGTGTGGCTGTGGAGGAGCAGAAAATTACCCTGGTGTTTCACAGGAGGACTAAGTGGTGGTGTCAGGTTTGTTCTGTGAGACCTGGACCCATTCCAGGATGCTGGCAGGAAAAGAAGGACTTTGCTTACAGGAAGGCAGAGTCCATGCTGGAGTGAGGCAGAGAAGCCCCAGAGCAGGATCAATGCTTGCCCACTTGTCAGGGTAAAGATGCTGCAGGAAGAGAAAATGCTGTTTGATCTCCTTGGATTTGCAAGAGCTTCACCCAGGAGGATGAGGCATTGGAGCAGGGTGCCCAGGGAGGTGGTGGACTCTCAGGAGGTGTTTAAGAAATGTGCAGACATGGGGCTTCAGGACATGGATCAGTGGTCATGGTGGTGTTGGGTTGATCACAGAATCACAGAATGGTCCTCATTGGAAGGGACCTCCAAAGGTCATCCAGCTCACCTCCCTCTGCAGTCAGCAGGGACATCCTCAGGCAGGTCAGGTTGCCCAGAGCCTTGTGGAGCCTCACTTTTGGTTGGACTTGATGATCTGCAGAGGTCTTTTCCAGCCTTAATGATTCTGTGATTCTGAGTATTTGATTCTCCAAACGAGAGAATGATGTCATTTTTTTGCTTACCTTCCCCAGACAAAGAGCTGAGCTGGTGACTGCTTGAGGTCTACTCCTGATCTGCCTTTGCTAGGAGCTGTTTGGACTGAGCTTTGCCAAGCTGCTAAATAAGGCTCTGATGTGAAATGAACAAATTAAGCAATGTTTTAATTACCCTTCCCAGCTGCTATGTTGGTTCTCTCTGTTCTAGAATAACAAAACTTTACAGCCTGGCCTGGGTAGGATGTGGAGAGCCAGATCTGTCCCTTGGCTGGGTTAGGGACACAGGGGTCAAATGAGCAGCTGGCCATGTTAATGTTAATGATGGTTTGGTGTGTGTTTGTTCCTCATGTTGCTTGCAACGACTAGGATGAGAGGAAATGGCCTCAAGTTTCACATGGGGAGGTTTAGGTTGGAGAGTAGGAAACATTTCTTTGCTGCAGGGATTGACACAGGCTGCTCAGGGAGGTGGTGGAGTCCCCATCCCTGGAGGGGTTCAAGAAACCTGTGGCCATAGCCCTTCAGGCCTTTAGTGGCCATGGTGGAGCTGGAATAATGGTTGGACTTGGTGTTCTTAGAGGTCTTTTCTGTCCTTAATGATTCTATGATTCTCTCAATCTCTGAATGTAGAATTATGGGGTGGCTCACAGAGTGTGGCTGAGTGGAAAGGGGAAGAACAACAACAGGATCACAGAGGCACAGAATGTCAGGGGCTGGAAGGGATCTTGAAAGCTCATCCAGTCAGAGATTCATAGAATGGTTTGGGTTGGAAGGGACCTTAAAGATCATCCAGTTCCAACCCCCTGCCGTGGGCAGGGACACCTCCCACCAGCCCAGGTTGCTCAAGGTCTCATCCAACCTGGCCTTGAACACCTCCAGGGAGGATGGCAGCACAACATAGCATCATAGAATCATTAAGAAGGTTGGAAGGGACCTCCAGAGATCATGCACTCCAACTTCCCCCTGCCAAAGCAGGATCACCCAAGGTAGTCCTCACAGGAATGCATCCAGGCAGTTTGGAAAGTCTCCAGAGAAGGAGATGGACCCAAGCAGCCTGTTTAGACTTTGCCTCACCCCATTCCCCTTTCTCTTCCTCACACCCTTGTAACTCCTGCATCTTTGCTCTCCTGTGGATGCTGTGTTGAGATGTTTCTCACAGAGCCAAGCTCTGCTTGGTGGGTCAGTCTCTCTGTGCCTTTCCCTCTGACTCACCAGGTTGCCTTTCTGAAAGCTCCTAAAAGTTCCTCCCTTCTCAGCACCTCATCATTTATCTGCTGACATTGTGATCTGCTGGCATTGTGACCTGCTCTTTAGCTCTGAGAGCCATCCAGAGTGGTGCTGCTGGGAAGGACTGACTCAGGAATGAGCCACACACAAGGCAGTCTTGTCACTTGGGAGAGAGTACCTCGAAGAGAACTTGGCTCTCCAACTCCTCTGCAGCTTGCCTGCAGTTCCTCAGAGAGATATTTTTAAACCATGAGTGAAGAGGAGAGGATTTCATGTGGCAATGCTGAGGATGCAGGAAAAAGTTTCAAAATGTAGCTGTTCTCATTCTTAGGAGAATGAGAGCCCAGAAAGCTGATCCCTGTGCTGCTTTTTGAAGGGTTTGATTCTCTTCCAGTTACCAGCAAGAAGCTGAGGACTCATGGAAGTCTGACTGAGAACTGCCTGCCCTCAGGGTGAGGAAGTTCCCGTGTGAAGTGTCCCAGCTGGGTCTGGGTGCTGTGAGTGAAGGGCTGGATCCATCCCTGGAGGTGCTCAAAACATGCATAGAAATGAGCTGTTGACACCAGTTAAGGTGAGTGGTGTAGCACCTGACTTGGTAGAATTAGATAATGGTTGGGCTTGGGGAACTTAAAGGACTTTTCCAAGCAGAATGATTTGGATTGGGTTAGAAGGGACCTTAAAGATCATCCAGTGCCAACCCCCTGCCATAGGCAGGGACACCTCCCACCAGCCCAAGTTGCTCAAGGCCTCATCCAACCTGGCCTTCAACACCTCCAGGGAGGGGACATCCACAGCCTCCCTGGACAAGCAGTGCCAGTGTCTCCCCACCCTCACTGCAAAGAATTTCTTTCTCATCTCCAAGCTCAATCTTCCCTCTCCCAGCTCAAAGCCATTGTCCCTCATCCTGCCACTCCCAGCCCTTGTCAAAAGTCCCTCCCCAGCCTGTCCCCATAGCAGAGGTTCTCCATCCTCTGATCATCTTTGTGGCCTCCTCTGGACCCTCTCCAGCAGCTCCAGGTCCTTCTTGTGCTGGGAGCCCCAGAACTGGAGGCAGTGCTGCAGCTGGGGTGTGAGCAGAGCAGAGCAGAGGGGCAGAATCCCCTCCCTGTGCTGCTGCTCTCCCTGCTCTGGCTGCAGCTCAGCACACAGCTGCCTGCTGGGCTGCCAGTGACTATTGCTGGCTCCTGGGGAGTTTGTCACCGATTGACACCCCTCAAGGCTTCTTTAGAGCCACTCCTCACCCAGCCTGGCTTTGTGCCTGGGATTGCCCTGACCCAGGTGTAGAACCTTGTGCTTGGCCTTGTTAAACTTCATGAGGTTATCATGGGCCCGGTGCCTCTGGATGGATCCCTTCCCTCCAGTGTGTCAGCTGCACCACACAGCTTGGTGTCACTTGCAAACCTGCTGCGGGTGCCTCAGTGCCAGTGTCCATGCCCCCAGCAGAGAGGTTTAACAGCACCAGCCCCTGAGGGCTGGTCTCCATTTGGGTGATTCCATGATCACAGAATCACAGAATGTTAGGGGCTGGAAGGGACCTCAAGAGATCATCCAGTCCAACCCCCTACCAGAGCAGGAGCTGGGGTTGTTTAGCCTGGAGAAGAGGAGGCTCAGGGGAGACCTCATTGCTCTCTACAACTACCTAAAGGGAGGCTGTAGCCAGGGGAGGGTTGGGCTCTTCTTCCAGGCAACCAGCTCCAGAATAAGAGAACACAGCCTCAAGCTGTGCTAGGGGAGATTTAGGTTGGATGTTAGGAAGAAATTCTTCCCAGAAAAAGAGATTGGCCATGGGAATGTGCTGCCCAGGGAGGTGGTGGAGTCACCATCACTGGAGGTGTTTAAGAAGAGCTTGGATGAGGCACTTGGTGCCATGGTTTAGTTGATTAGATGGTGTTGGGTGATAGGTTGGACTTGATCTCTGAAGTCTTTTCCAACCTGGTTAATTCTGTATTCTACCTCTACCAGGTCACACAGGAACTCATCCAGGTGGGTATTGAATATGTGTAGAGAGGGAGACTCCACAACCCCCCCTGGGCAGCCTGTTCCAAGAGCCTTTAGTAGTTTCAGACACTTTAGAGGCTATGAGATCTCAAAGATGAGATTTGTGGTTTGGAACTCCCAGGCAGGCAGGCAGCTGGCTTGGGTGTGAGTGACAGACTGGGTGCAGACCTTCCCAAGCCTTCCCTCAGCTCTCACCTGTGATTTCCTGCATGGTTCTAGGAAATCAAAAAGAACTTGGCAGCCAGCAGGGCAGCAGCTTAGCCCTATCTAGGGTTAGCCAGCAGAGGACATTTCCCAATGAGCTGTCAGCTCCATTGTTTGGGATGATTGATGGTGCTGGGAATGTATGGAAAAGCCAAGGATGTCATCACTGCTGTTCAGCCTGCAACCAATCTGTGACAGACATAAATCCAGTCCTGAGCAATAGTTCCACATGGCCAGGGGCAAGAAGCTACCCTACAAGAAGAACCCCGAGCAGCCAAACCCCACAGAGCTGGTTTGATGTGGATGGTGACTTAGCTTTACCAATGCTTGCAGGGAAGCTTCCATCGTGCAGGCAGAGCCCTCCAAATGAGTGAACAAAGAAATCATTTCTCATTACATTCAACCACAGCTTTTGTGTTTGATGTGAAAAAGAAAAAAAAAGAAAAGGCAAGGCAAGAAAAACAAACAGAAATGTTTGCAGACACCAGCTGGCCCTTGAATCCCTGGAGATGCAGACCAAGGATCAGCACCTCCATGTCCAATCCCAAGCTCCCTTCCATTACAGCTCCTTTGAAGTGCCAAGGAAAAGGGGAAGAAAGACTCCACTTTTTTTTTTTCCTAAGCCTTTAATGTTCATTTAAGGTAAAACCTTGGCAGAAATTCTGTGCCAGCCTTCCAAAAACTCAGCAGAGTTCCCTTGGTGAGGGTTACTGACTCAGATGAACATCTTCTGCTTGCTGCTCTTGACTGGCCACCAGAAGTTTCTGGGAACTATTTCACTGGCCTGAGTACGTGTGGAAACAGATCCCATGGGATGAGGAGAGACTTCTCCAGGAGAGAGGTCCAAAAACAGTCAGATGAATTGTATTAACTGTGCAGATTCACAGGTTGCATCAGATTGGAAGGGACCCTCCAAGGTCATCGTGTCCAATCCCACTGCAGTCAGCAGGGACACCTCCAACCAGGCTGCCCAGGGACACATCAAGTCTGAGCTTGAATGTTTCCAGGGATGGGGCCTCAACCACCTCCCTGAGCAACCTGTTCCAGTGTCTCCCCACCCTCATTGTGCAGAACTTCCTCCTGAGGTCCAACCTAACTCTGCCCTGCTCCAGTTTCAAACCATTGCCTCTTGTCCTATCCCCACAGCCCCTTCTGAACAGTCCCTCCCCAGACCTCCTGCAGGTCCCCTTCAGGTACTGGAAGGCTAAGACCCTAAGGTCTCCCTGGAGCCTTCTCTTCTCTAGGCTGAACAGACCCAGTTCTCCCAGCCTGTCCCCATAGCAGAGGTGCTCCAGCCTTCTGATCATCTCTGTGGTCTCCTCTGGACCCTATCCATCAGTTCCAGGTCCTTCCTATGTTGGAGGCCCAATCGCTGGGCACACCACTGCTGAGGAGTGGGGAGGAGAGGAGAGGCTCAGAGAGGGGAAGGGAAGGGAAGGGAAGGGAAGGGAAGGGAAGGGAAGGGAAGGGAAGGGAAGGGAAGGGAAGGGAAGGGAAGGGAAGGGAAGGGAAGGGAAGGGAAGGGAAGGGAAGGGAAGGGAAGGGAAGGGAAGGGAAGGGAAGGGAAGGGAAGGGAAGGGAAGGGAAGGGAAGGGAAGGGAAGGGAAGGGAAGGGAAGAGGTTCAGAGAGGAGAGGAGAGGAGAGGAAAGGAAACCTGCTTCATATGGAATGTCACCTGGAAGAAGCTGCAAACCTACTGAACTTAGGGTTAAGACTCAAAGTGACCTCAGTCAACTGAAAAACTCTCCCAAAGAAGTTTAATGCTGCCTGAGAATGCTGACTGCAAGTTGGCACACAGGGTAAGGGCAATCATCTAGGTACAGGAAGAACAACATCTGCGTGGTTCTAATAAAACACAGGAGGTGATAATGATCTGTAAGCTGAACATCTGGCAGTGAGGTTATACTGCTGGAAATAAGTAAATAAATAAATAAAAACCAAAGGAGTTTTGTCAGTTGGGAAAGATAGGAGGTGATGGGAAAGACCACAGAGGAGAACAAGAAGGACCATGGGCTGAGGTGTCTGAAAATGAGAAGGCTGAGGGAAGGCACAGCAGCAGTTTGCAGTGCACAAAGGACTAGCACAAAGAGGAAGGGTGAAAGATACACAGGATCACAGGATCACAGGATCACAAGGTCACAGGGTCACAGGATGTTAGGGCTTGGAATGGACCTCAAGGATCATCCCAGTCCCAACCCCCCTGCCATGGCCAGGGACACCTCACACTACAGCAGGTTGCTCACAGCCACATCCAGCCTGGCTGCACAAACCTCCAGGCAGGAGGCTTCCACCACCTCCCTGGGCAACCTGTGCCAGTCTCTCACCACCCTCATGGGGAAGAGCTTTTTTCCTAACATCCGGTCTCAGTCTCCCCATTTCTAGTTTTGCTCCATGCCCCCCAGTCCTATCACTCCCTGACACCCTAAGTACTCCCTCCCCAGCTTTACTGTAGGCTCCCTTCAGATACTGGAAGGTCCCAATTAGGTCTCCTGGGAGCCTTCTCTTCTGCAGGAGTCGACAGAGCTCTCACAAATAATCACAGATCTCAACTCTGTTCCTTGCAGAAGCTGCTTGCCCACTTGCAGGGCAGGTAGGACAGGATGGAGTGAGTGACAGCTGCAGAGAGGAGGCTGAAAGTTGAAGTGTAGGAAGAGTGTCTAACGCTGAGGATTTCTGGGCACTGCCTGGGACAGGTGCAGAAGCTCTCCCCACCCAAGGCTCTGTTTGGAGGCCAGCACAAAGACCTCTCAGAAACAGGTAGTCAGACATAAACCTTCCTTGGAGAGCTGAATGAAATGAGATTTCAAGATCTTCATCAGGGCTTATTTTCTTTAGCTGCCTTAATCCCTGTGTTTGGCAGAGCTCACCGAGCAGGGTTAATAATAGCACTGGAGAGAAGTGTTTGTTATTTTACCTTATTTGGTGGGTCCCAGTAAATCTTTCTTTGTGACAGGGAGGAAACCTTGTCTAGGAGCACAGAGGGGCTCACAAGGGGTTTCCAGTTGCTGATTCAGGCAAGAGCCCAGGCTGGGGGATCCTGGTTTCCTCCCTGGTTCTCTGTGTCCTCCCAGAGGGGAGCTGTGGTCGAAGCCAGCAGCGTCACTCCCTCATTCTTGGCCTTCACAGGGGTGTTTTTGGCTGGGTGACCTCAGCCACACATTTCATCTCAGCGAGCAGGGGCACCTCTTGCTGTGCAAAAAGGGAGATCCACCAGCTCGGGTTTCACAGTAGAAATTCCTGTTTGTAAAGGACCTCCAGACCCTCCAGCAGCAAAGAGAAAACAAAGAGATAGCTCTGCTTTGGAGAGAGTCCAGCAGAGGCTGTGAGGATGATTAGGGGAACAGAACATCTCTGTGAGGAGGAAAGGCTGAGAGCCCTGGGGCTGTTGAGCCTGGAGAAGAGCAGCCCCAGAGGGGATCTGAGCAATGCTCAGCAAGAGCTAAAGGCTGGAGGGGCAAGAGGCTGGGGCCAGATTCCTGTCAGTGGTGCCCAGGGACAGGCCAAGGGGCAATAGGCACAAACTAAAACCCAGGAGGTTCCATCTGAACAGGAGGAGAAACTTCATTGGTGTAAGGGAGGCCTGGAGCAGGCTGCCCAGAGAGGTTGTGGAGTCTCCTTCTCTGGAGAGCTTCCAACCCTCCCTGGCCATTGTGACCTTGGGCAAGCAGCTGAGGGTGTCCCTGCCTTAGCAGGGGGATTGGATTGGATGATCTCCAGAGGTCCCTTCCAACCCCAACCATGCTGGGATGCTGTGAAATGAGGAGAACCCTGCTTGCCAAGGAGCCCTTGTGCCCACTTAGAGCTGTGGTGAGACAGTTGAAGAGGAAGAACAACATGAGACAACAAAGCTCATTTCTTGGAAGTCTGGACTAGGGACTAGACATCACCTTTTAACCCCCCCAGAAGCCCCCAATACCTGAGCACAGCATAGAAAACAGGATCCTTGCTTCAGAAAAGCCTCCAAATAAAATTTACACAAAGGGACTGAGAACCAAAAGATGCTCTCAGTGCCCAGATGGCACAGGACCAGGGGTGATGGTTTGAAAGTCAAACAGAGAGACTCAGACTGGAGAGAAGGGAGAAATGTTTGACACTGAGGGTGCTGAGAGCCTGTCCCAGGTTGCCCAGAGAGGTGGGAGATGTCCATCCCTGGAACCATTGCAGGTCAGGTTGTTTGGGGCTGTCAGCAGCCTGCTCTAGCTGCAGATGTTCCTGCTGCCTGCAGTGAGCTTTTGGACAGGATGAGCTTTGAAGGTCCCTTCCCACCCAAACCAGGCTGTGATTCTGTATCTCCTTGGTCTTTATTGGTGGGACAGGCACAGGCCACAGAAGTGCTCCACAGGTTTGCAGAGGCTGTGTGGACAAGAACCTTTCCAAGGCCTGCTCAGAGTCTCAGTGATATCAGTGTAAATGATGGGCTGTGGAGCTATGAAGGCATAAAATGAGATCAGAACAAGCCCTGGAGCTTTCTCCCATGACCAAGACCTATCTCTGGTTCCCTGTCAGCCTTCAAGTGAGATCTCACTTGCAGAGTGTGCTCTCCTTGGCACAGTGCCACCATCAGACTTTCTGCTGGAAGCAGCCATCCAAGTAACTCATTACTTCCAAATCATTAGATTGTTTCTCTCTAATCCAATTAGTCATTTGTAAGCACAGAACAATCCATTCCACTTTCTCCTGTTGGATATTTAGGCAGGCAGCTCCCTATGCATCTGCTGATGGCCAGAGCACGAGCTCTGAACTGATTGGCAGGAGCCTGCCTGGGGCGGTGTGGGCAGACAACAGGGTGTTCATAGAGTCAAGGAATGGGTTGGGTTGGGTTGGGTTGGGTTGGGTTGGGTTGGGTTGGGTTGGGTTGGAAGGGTCCTGATAGATCATCCAGTCCCTGCCATGGGATGCCATCCAGAGGGACCTGGCCAGGCTGCAGAGGTGAGCCCAAGACAACCTCATGAGGTTCAACAAGGCCAAGTGCAAGGTTTGGGTCAGGGCGATCCCAGGCAGTGATACAGGCTGGGCAGGGACTGGCTTGAGAGCAGCCCTCAAGAAAAGGCCTTGGGGGTGTTGGTGGAGGAGAAGCTCAACAGGAGCCAGCAGTCAGCACTTGCAGCCCAGAGAGCCAAGCAGAGCCTGGGCTGCAGCAAGAGAAGTGTGGCCAGCAGGGCCAGGGAGGGGATTCTGCCCCTCTGCTCCACTCTGCTGAGACCACAGCTGGAGCTCTGTGTCCAGTTCTGGAGCCTCTGTGCCAGGAAGGATCTGGAGGTGCTGGAAGGTGTCCGAAGGAATAAAATCTCCACCTTTGCTACTGGCTTTAGCAATTTCTCTCTCTGTCTTCACCAGATGCTCCTCATTTCCCTGCCTCGCTCCAGTGCCTCTGCAGTCCTTCCTCTGATCCTCTCCCTGAGCAGCAGCTCAAAGAGGATCCTTCAGGTGGTGGCTTGATGGCAACGGATGTGAACAGCTCCCAGGTGGAGAGAAGAGCTCCTGGAGCGCCTCCCAGCACAACTGGGACGCTGCAAGCGCTGAGGCTTACAGGGCTTCAGAAGACAAATCCCCCTCCAGGAAGTTGATTTCGGGTCGTTAACCACAAAGAGCTCACCCCGAACTCGGCAAATGCACAAACCAGCAGGGAAATTAAGCTGGGGAACCATCTCCATCTTCTCTCTGCCTCCCTCCCGGGCGCCCCCAGCTGCCTCCAGTTTCAGGAGCTCCCCTTGGCCAGACCCCACGTTGCTTTTCTTGCTCTCTTAAGAAAACCCAAAGCAATGGGAGCGGCTTTAAGGAGTCCAAGCTGTTCTCAACAGCCACAAGGCCAGTGAGTAATGAGCTTTCAGCTTATTGCTGCTAAGTGGAAAGGTGCAATTAAAGCCCATTAGCTACCATGACATCACCAGTTTGGAGGAAACACTGCACTGGGCAGGAAGGGAACAAGACAGCCATGCAGATATCTGCAACAACACCTGGGAAACACTGGGCCTTGGGGGGCTGAGTGAGGTTTGAGCAGGAGCAGGAGCAGAAGCAGTTCCGGTCAGTGCTGTCCCTTCCCAGCTCAGTCTCTGCTCTGAGAGGCACTGTCTGCACTTCAGGGCAGGCTGGCACAGACAGGGGCTGCTGCTAGCAGGGAGAAGCTGCTGGGCAGAGTTCCTGCCAAGGGATGGGCTGCAGAAAGCCTCTGCCTGAGACTTGTTCCTGGGCGCACCAAGGGCACTGCCACAGCTTGTGCTTGTGGGGCAGGAAGTCAGAGGAGACATCTGCAGAGAGGAATGGGCAGCACAGGTGACCCTCAACTGCCCAGAAAGGGATTGCAGCTCAGGAAGAGCATCTTCAGGAGCAAGCTGAGGGGTCCCCAGGGTCAAGACTCTTCTTCCCTGGCTGGTGTCCCAGGAGGACTCTGTGCCTTCTGCCTTTGATCCTTATCCATGTGATCCTGAATCCAATTCCAGAATCCACCTCCTGAATGCAGTTCCCATCTGCTGCTCCCAGTCTGGGATTTCCCCAGTGCCTGCCCCAGCAGCAGTGGTGCCAATGGTGCCCTCACTGCCACCAGGGGTTGGGTTCCATGTTGGTTTGTGTCTGTGTCTCTGTTCCATGGCATTGTTCTTCTTTCCACCGTAGCTGGTTCAGTTTCTGTCCTACCCCATCAGCCTCTCTCCTTCTTCCCTTTTTCTTCCATTTGGGAAGCAGAGGGCTTCATGGAGAGCATTTGGCACTTGCCTAGTGACCAGCCCAGCCCTGACCCTTGACAGAGGTGAGCTCTGTTTGTGCCAGGAGGTTGGTGACAGCAAAGCTCCTTCCTTTTGGCTCGGAGGGGTTGTGACACCCTTTATCCATGCTGCGGAAAGTCCACCCCGTAACTCCTGAACTAGATTGCAGAAGACAGAGCAAAACAACACATCCCCACGGATGGAGCAAGACTCAGCCTGCTGGGTCTGCTTCCTGGGGCGGGCAGAGGCAGCTGGCAGCAGCTGGCAGCACCCTGCTGCTTCGTGTCAGCACAAGCAGAACCTCACTGCTGGCACCCTGAGCCGCCGCAGCTGAGTGCGTGCCGGGATGGAGCTGCTCACAGAGCCCCGGGGGGGATTGCTTGAACTTTGGCTGTCCTCACCCCTCCTGTTGGAGGCAGGGTTTTGCTTTCCCTCCCTCCCCTGGGATAACATTTCTGCAGGGCAGGGGGGACAGTGCTGCTGGGGGATGCCGTTTGGGCGGCGTGGCAGAGCGGTGCCACTCCGGCCGAGAGCTGCCGGAGCTGGGTGCAGCCTGGGAGCTGTCAGCGTTTCTAAGCAGCAGCCTGGGATGGGGCTGAAATCAGACACACTGCCCAGCGTGGTCTTCAAGGCATGAAGCCAGCTGCTGCATGGGCATGTGGCCAGGCTGGCACCACAGGGCATGGGCACAGCCTTCACAAGCACAAGCGACACACTCACTGCAGCCCTGGGGCTGCTTATGGAGCCAGGCATTGCCTTAAAAAGCCATGGGAGATGGGGAAAGGCTTTGGGCTGCTTTTTCATGGATGCATGCAGAATTCCTCAGGCCATTCACACGGAGGAGCTGCTCTCCTGGGTCACTAGGGTGCACTTTGTACTTTCAAGTTGGCTTTTGCAAGTGGGAAAGTCTTTCCCTTCCCTTCCCTTCCCTTCCCTTCCCTTCCCTTCCCTTCCCTTCCCTTCCCTTCCCTTCCCTTCCCTTCCCTTCCCTTCCCTTCCCTTCCCTTCCCTTCCCTTCCCTTCCCTTCCCTTCCCTTCCCTTCCCTTCCCTTCCCTTCCCTTCCCTTCCCTTCCCTTCCCTTCCCTTCCCTTCCCTTCCCTTCCCTTCCCTTCCCTTCCCTTCCCTTCCCTTCCCTTCCCTTCCCTTCTTACCTCCCTCTCTCTCTTCCTTCCCCCTTCTTTTTGTGCTCCCTTTCCCAAGTGGAGTGGGATCTGCTCATGAGGAGCTCTGGCTCTTGCCCCAGGGGGAGAGGGCATAAAGGCAGGAGATTATCCCAGCAGCTGGGAAGATTTTCTTCCCCACCACGGAAAGATGATACAAGTTCTGCAGTCCAGCAAAGCTCAAGGCTGAGGGCAGCAGGCCAAGCACCAAGTAAGTCAAAAGGAGTTTCTCCTGCTTTCCACAGGGGCCAAGATTTCACCCCAAGACAATTTCCAGTCACTTCCCTGCTGTGAGTGCAAAGATTCAGAGCCCTGATGGGTTTTCATCAGTCTCAGGGGAGCTCCTCTCAGGCTGCAAAAAGGACTCTATCCACACCTCTGCCACCCAGGCTCTGGGTGCAGGGAGGTGCAGTGCTGGTGGGTTGGGAATCAGTGTCAGTACTGTCAGGGCTCTGCTGCTCTCTGTGCCACCAGAGGCAGAGAACCAGGGCTTTGCTTCAGGAAGAGGGGAGCTGGGCTCCCAGATCCTCTCCTGGCATGGGCCAAACTGATGCACTTGTTGCAAGGCTGAAGGTCTGAGCCTGCCAACTCTTCTTCCTAAATCTAGTGAACCCTCTTGCCTTGTTTAAGTAATTAATGATGTTCTCAGCTGCTAGAGAGAGGCCTCACAAATATTCTGCAGGGATCTTGGTATTAGATGTTAGATGAGACAGCCTAAACCAGCAGAAAAGAAATGGTTAGGTGTGAATGGGATTGCTCTGGCCTCAAGACTAAGGACTAGGGGATACCAGCTAAATACTTTTCCATCCTCTCCCACCAGTGCAGGTTGCTGGGTGGACCTCCCACTGCACAAGCAGAGCCACCAGGCTGTGCATCATGTGAGAGGTGCCACAAGCTGGGCTGGGCAGAGGAATTGGACATCCAGCCCTTCAGATGCCATGAGCTTCTAGTTGTGAAGTGCCTGCTGCTCCTGAAGAATTTCTGAGGTCCCATTCATCACCAAGGTAGTTTGCATCATCTCCTTTCACAGAGCAGTGTGGACTTTGAGCAGGAAAATCTTCTCACTCCTCTTGTCTGTGTATCATAAAATCATAGAAACATAGAAGGGGTTGGGTTGGAAGGGACCTTAAAGATCATCCAGTACCTGTCCTCCCTTGCCATGTGCAGGGACACCTCCCACCAGCCCAGGTTGCTCAAGGCCTCATTCAACCTGGCATCCTGGCCTGCATTAGCAATAGTGTGGCCAGCAGGAGCAGGGAAGTCACTCACCCATGTGCTCAGCACTGGTTAGGTCACACCTTGAGTGCTGTGTCCAGTTCTGGGCCCCTCAGTTTAAGAAGAACATTGAGACACTTGAACGTGTCCAGAGAAGGGCAGTGAGGCTGGGGAGGGGTCTGGAGCACAGCCCTATGAGGAGAGGCTGAGGGAGCTGGGGGTTGCTTAGCCTGGAGAAGAGGAGGCTCAGGGGAGACCTCATTGCTGTCTACAGCTACCTGAAGGGAGGTTGTAGCCAGGTGGGGGTTGGTCTCTTCTCCCAAGCAACCAGCACCAGAACAAGAGGACACAGTCTCAAGCTGTGCCAGGGGAAGTTTAGGCTGGAGGTGAGGAGAAAGTTCTTCACACAAAGAGTAATTTGCCACTGGAATGTACTGCCCAGGGAAGTGGTGGAGTCCCTGTCCCTGGAAGTGTTCAAAAAAGGCTTGGATGTGGCACTTGGAGCCATGATTTGGTTGTCAGGAGGTGTTAGGTAATAGGTTGGACTTGATGATCTCTGAGGTCTTTTCCAACCTGGTTGATTCTATGAAAAGATGTAGGACTTCTGGGCTGGCCAAAGTGGAGCTGTCTGAGCTGTCTGCCACAGCCTGGGAACCTACCGTGGGGATCCTACAACCTCCTGAGACCTTTGGTTTTCAAGGAGCCCAAACAGCTTCTCAGCTTCAGGAGATGCTTGGTACTGCACTCCTGCTTTTCAAGGGGCTGTGAAGAGTTAATGATTAAAAGATGTCCTGAGCCCATACAGAGCTGGCTGTGTTAGCCATGCCTTGGGTGCTCATCTGAGAAGGGCATCAGAGATCATTTATGGGGGGTGGAGGGGAAAGGTTGTGCCTCATTGGCTTCTGTCAGAAACACTAACAAATAATTACCCAGGTTCATTAACACTTTGTAAATTTATTAGCACTTTGTAAAACAGCTATAAATGGAACCTTAATATAGGCTCTGGCCCAGAGCAGCCCCCTAAATAAAAAGGCATTCAAAGGCCCAGGCACTCCTGCAAAGGTTGGCAGTGGTGGCAGTGAGCCTGCGGCACGGGGCCAGATGTTGTCAGGGCAGCCCTGGGTTGGCTCTGATGCGTTGCAGGAGGTTTGATGAATGCTGCTTTCTTTCTGGAGCTGAAAGTGTTTTGGTTTGCAGGAGAGGGGTTTTGGAAAGCCAGGTTTGCTTCTTCCACCCTGAAAGGAGAATATAGGAAGACAGCAAAAAAAGAGAGTTCTGTGCTCAGCACCGCGGCTGTGCCTGGCGCTGAATGCGTCCACTGTCTGCAGCTCCTTACCTTGGAGCTTTACCCTCATAGCAGCAGAGAATTGCTTCAGCTGGAAAAGACCTCCAAGATCAAGTCCAACCATCAAGCCAACACCACCATGGCTGTTAAACCACGTCCCCAAGTGCCATGGCCACAGGTTTCTCGAACACCTCCAGGTGTGCTGACTCCACCACCTCCCCGGGCAGCCTGCTCCGATCCCTGACCACTCTTGCAGCAAAGGAATTGTTCCTAATCTCCAGCCTAAACCTCCCCTGGCACAATTTCAGGCCACTTCCTCTCAAGCTCTCCCTGAAGCTGGAGTGGGAGCTCTGCCTGAGCTGAGGCTGCAGGGTTTAGCTCCAAGTTGATTCCCAAAAGTAGGAGAGATCTGTAACAGCTTTGTAAGCTGAGCCCAAGTTATGCAAGCAGGCAGTTGCACATCAGGCTTCATCTCTTGCAGTTGGCATTTCCTTAACAGTCAAGCTTGAGCCTGCAAAGGTCTGAGCTCTGTGGCCTGGAAGATTGTGGGGAGCTGTGGGAATGCTCAGCTCCCTAGGAGATGAATACTTCAGTTCCCATCACTTCCCTTGAGATCCCAGCTGGGAGCCCTCTCATGAGTGTAAGCACGCAGGCAGCACAGGGCTGTGCTCATGAGGCTCCTCAAAGCTAGCTGACCTTCTCTTCCCACACCTCTGTGATTTTAACAGGTTATGCCTCTGGAAAGCAGGTGAGAGGCTGATCTGCAGGAGGAGAAGCATCATCTCAGTGGCAAATAATGGCTAATGAAGGGTCTGGAGAACAAGAGGCTGAAGGAACAGGAGCAGCTGTGGGAACTGAGGTTGTTCAATCTGGAGGAGGCTGAGGGGAGATGTCATTGCTCTCTACAACTCCTTGAAAAGGAGGTTGGAGGTGGGGGTTGGTGTCTTCTCTCTACTATCAGGTGATGGAAAGAGAGGAAATGGCCTCAAGCTGCACCAGGGGAGATGAGGAAAAACTTCTTTGCTGCAAGAGAGGTCAAGGACTGGGACAGGCTGCCCAGGGACAGGTGGTGGAGTCCCCATCCCTGGGGGTGTTCAAGAAACCTGTGGAGATGGCACCTGGGGATATGGATTAGTGGCCATGGTGGTGCTGGCCTGATGCTTCGATTTGCTAATCTTAGAAAGCTTTTCCAACTGAAACAATTCTATATTTCTAAGATATTTGGCCAGTGGAATGTGCTGCCCAGGGAGGTGGTGGAGTCCCTGTCCCTGGAGGTGCTCAGAAAAGGCTTGGATGTGGCACTTGGAGCCATGGTTTAGTTGTCAGGAGGTGTTAGGTATTAGGTAATAGGTTGGACTTGTTGATCTCTGAGGTCTCTCCCAACCTGGTTGATGCTGTGTGTGATTCTGTGATTATTCTCTGGTGTACCAGATGCTTCTCTCTGTTCTGGTTCTATTGGTTCCCCTCCTTTGCTTTCCCTTCATCTTTCTTAGTCCGGCTCTGTCCATCTCCTGATAGTCCAGACTCACTGATCCAAAGCATTCAGTGGTGGATAATCTTAAAAACCTCATGTCTGAGGGATTGACCTGGTCAGGATGAGGACAGAAAAGCAGGCAGTGATTATCCAAGGAGAGAGCATTTTTGTGTTCCGCTAGGAAGCAGAGAATTGCTTCTATTTATAGAGAAAACAGCACACGGCTCCTAAACAGTCCTTTGCCAATTTACATTCCCATGGTGTCTCCTTCCCTGCAGGCATTCCACATCTATACATCACTATAATTTAGAAACCCCTTGACCCTCCACATTCTGTTTTCCTTTGCCATGGCTTTGCCCCCTCGTTCCAAGAGCAGGAATTTCCTGCCAGCGCCTGCAGAGCCGGAGCCAGCGCCGAGCGCTTTGGAGTTTGCGAGCACAGAAAGTGCCTCTCCAGCCCCACTTTCTCTCCTCAGCCCAGCCAGTTCCACCACCCTTCCTGCACAGCAGCCAGCTCTACATTAACAATTAATAACAGAGCAGCAGTGAGGAAAAAAAACTTGACAATAAATTTGCTTTAATTGGACAGGAATGTTGCCAGGTAACCTCCTTCCCATCTTCTCTCTGGGCTCTTCATGGCTTTGTGAGGCTCCCCCCCTCTCTGAGGGCAGCCCTGTTTTCATTCACTGCTCCAGGATGCTCATGGATGTGGCTGTGAGCAACCTGCTCTAGTGTGAGGTGTCCCTGACCATGGCAGTGGGGTTAGAACTGGATGATCCTTGAGGTCCCTTCCAACCCTGACAGTTCGGTGATTCTATCTTGGAGCCTTATTGCATCAAGGCCTTTTTTGGCATCTAATCTCCTGAACCAACACGACTCACACCTGAGAAAGCTCAGAAGCAGAGTTGGAGCTCAGAGAAGGGCTTTGTAACCGTGGTAATGGGGGAAAAAAAAAGCATCTGGAAACCTTGAAACGAGCCCAGGCTGGGCTATGGTTACTGCCGCAGGAAGCATCACCAGTTGGTAGCTGGCAGATGGTCCATCATCCTGACAGCAACAGCTCTGCAGGCTGCAGCCAGAGAGCTTTGTCCTGCAACAGAAACCCTGTGAGATGTCAAAAGCTTCTTGAGTGATGCAGAGCGTCCTGGCTCCCTGCTGGCTTCAACAGAGAAGACGACATGTGGCACCCTGCAGTGCCAGCTCTGGCCCTGGAAAACCTCAGCATGTGGCTTTGAAGCCTGTGAGTTGGGTCAGCACCTTCAGCCTGCCCAGCCTGGTGTGTGCAGGCTTCCTCCAGACACGGCTGGAGCCCAAATGTGCAGCATAATTGATCCCAGCACCAGCTACAAGCACAAAATATCTCATTTCAGCAGTGGATATTGTCAGATGCCACACAAAAACAGCCTCATCAGAGAATCCTAGAGGGGTTTGGGTTGGAAGGCACCTTAAAGATCATCCAGTTCCAATCCCCTGCCATGGGCAGGAACACCTCCCACCAGCCCAGGGTGCTCAAGGCCTCATCTAGCCTGGCTTTGAACACCTTTGGGGGGAAACAGCCACAACCTCCCTGGGCAACCTGTTTCAATGTCTCCCTACCCTCACTGCAAAGAATTTCTTCCTCATCTCCAGTCTCAATCTCCCCTCTCCCAGCTCAAAACCATTGTCCCTCTTCCTGTCACTCCCAGCCCTTGGCAAAAGTCCCTCTCCAGCTCTCCTGAAGCCTCTTCAGGTATGGAAGGCTGATCTCATGTCTCCCTGGAGCTTTCTCTTCTCCAGGCTGAACATCCCCAACTCTCCCAGCCTGTCCCTGTCTGGGAGGTTCTCCAGCCCTCTGACCATCTTTATGGCCTCCTCTGGAAGACACTCCAAGGTCCTGTAAATCAATGGGTATCGAAACCAGAACCTCCACTGCCAGCAATCTAGGTCCTAACCACTTGGGCTCTGAAAAAATTCCACCTGTGGCAGTGTTTCCTATCCCCCAGCACGGTGGGACACCAGCCCAAGTTGTGGAGCAAGACATCACACTGATGGCAGAAGCTCTGCTGGACTCTGCAACTCAGGACATGGCTCTAGGGAAAGGTTGAACAGAGCAGGTTCACTCCTCTGAGACAAGCAGCCCAGGCTCTGCCCCTTCCTTCTTTGCTCCCTTTGAAGATCCCATCCCTCAAGTGGGACCAATTAGAAGTGAATTAGTGTGAGATGGCAGTTGGTGGCCACCAAGCCCAGCATTAGCACTTCTTTGGGAGGAGAAGACAGCCTGAGCAACTTCTAGAAAAAAACCTTCAGCCATCTTCTGCCTGATTAATTTTCAGCTAATGACAAGTTATTGGCATCAAAGAAGCAGGGGAATTATGACCTGGGTATCCGGGGAAGGAGGAATTCGGCCTCAAGCAACTCGGTGAGGCAAAGGGCCAGAGTGAGGTGGTGAATGGCAAAGGGATTGCTCAGGCCAGGCTGCAGCCACTTGCATTTTACAGCCTGCTGCCCAAAACTGACCTTTTCCTTCAATAGAAGGGACAAAAGGAGAGCAAGAGTTACAACATCCTCTGGAGTGGGTAAAGAGAAGAAGGCAACAAAGGCCATTTCTTGGAAGTCTCCTCTTTTACTGATGCCCATAATTGCCTGCTGCAGAATTGCTGGGTTTTTCTCTCCGCTTGGGCACTTTCCTTGGGTTATAAATACGTCATAAAAGTGCCAGATCATAAAGTTTACAAGTTCTGGAGGGCTGACTTACTGTGTAATTACCTTATTTTTGCCCTGGGGAATGGCTCTCTTCAACTGTTACGCTGCCAGATCTGGAGGGCAGCGAGCAGCAGCCAGGAAATCAAAGAAAAGCGAGAGGAAGGAGGTGAGCTGGCGCTTGGTGGTGGCTCAGTTCTGACACAAACACTGCTGGGTTGAAGGCAGAGGAGCTGGAGGGCTGTGGGGATCAGGGTGAAGAGTGAAAATCCCCTGGTTTTTCACATTTCACACAGCCCAAACCACAAAAGCACAAGTTTCCCATCCTCAGCTCGAAACCTCAGCGCTCTCCTAAGCCAGAAATGGGACAGCTGACAAATAGGAACTCCAGGCAGAAGCTGCTGCAGCAGGAGTGGCCAGGAAAGAAAGAGGAAAAAAAAAAGAAAGAAAAGAAAAAGAGAAACATTTCCAAATAGAGAAATGTGCAAAAGCTTTGCTGCTGAAGACAAGGAGAATATTTGCTGTGCTCTCCTAACCAAATATGCCTCAGCAGTCGCTCCTTCAGTGCACTGATTTTAAGTGGGGATGAGACAGGGTCAAAACCCAAGACAAAAATTCACAGTGTGGCTTTCCAGACCAGGCTGCATTCCCAAGGAGACACAGCCTCCTCAGAAAGTGTCTTCCTGCAGATCAGCCTTCATGCAGAGGGATCATTAGACAGAAAAGTTTGCAGGTCACTGTTGTCAAGGGTCAAGGGCTGGGCTGGCCACTAAACAAGGGCCAGATGCTCTCCATGAAGCCCCCTGCTTCCCAAAGGGAAGAAGGGAGAGAGACTGTTGGGGTGGGAAAGAAACTAAAGAGCTGGGATAGAAAGAAGACCAATGCCACGGAACAGAGACACAAAGCAACGTGGAACCCTGATGGCAGTGAGGGCACCATTGGCACCACTGGTGCTGGGGCAGGCACCGAAGAAGTACCAGACTGGACTCAGCAGCAAATGACAACCAGATTCAAGAGGTGGATTCTGGAACTGGATTCAGGAACAGAGGGATCAGGATAGAAACTGAATGGACAGAGTCCTCCTGGGACACCAGCCAGGGAAGAAGAATCTTGACCCTGGGGATCCCTCAGCTTGCTCCTGAAGATGCCCTCCCTGGGCTTCAATTCCTTGCTGGGTAGTTGAGGGTCACCTGTGCTGCCCATTCCTCTCTGCAGATGTCTCCTCTGACTTCCTGCACTTCAAGGTGTAGCACAAGCTGTGGCAGTGCCCTTGAAGTGCCCAGGAAGAAGTCTCAGGCAGAGGCTTTCTGCAGCCCATCCCTTGGCAGGAATTCTGCCCATCAGCTTCTCCCTGCTTGCAGCAGCCCCTGGCTGTGCCAACCTGCCCTGAACAGTCAACCTGCCCTGACAGTGCCTCTCAGAGCAGAGACTGAGCTGGGAAGGGACAGCTCTGAGCAGCACTGACTCTGCTCTAGCTCAGACCAGGACAACGTCTTCCCTTTCCAATGCTCACTATCTTGTTATTAATCTCAATGTATCATTAGGTAAAATAATCAGAATTCCACCTCCTAACAGGAATCCCATTTGAATTTCAGGCAGAACAGCAAACTGTGGTAAAGTTCTAATGGGCAGAGCTCTACAGTCAGAAGCTCTGAGTAGTTTTGGCAGGAGGATGTCAGCAGTCAGCAGGAGGATACCAGGAGGATGCCACCAGCTCTGTCACTGCTGGCCTGCAGCAGGCTGGGCATCAGGACAGTGGTTTCAAGGAGGAGAATGGTTTCCATCTACAGGAAGTGTGGCCATGCAGAGAGAGGGAAAAGAGATCTCCACAGTGCTATTAAACAACAAAATGAGCACAAAACCAACATCAAGCTCAGCATGCCAGAGCCTCTTGCAGCACCTGTTAAAATCAGGAGGACATGCAGAATACAGAATTAACCAGGTTGGAAAAGACCTTAGAGATCATCGAGTCCAACCTATCACCCAACACCATCTAATCAACTAAACCATGGCTCCAAGTGCCTCATCCAGGCTCTCTTTAAACACCTCCAGGGATGGTGACTCCACCACCTCCCTGGGAAGCACATTCCAATGGCCAATCTCTCTTTCTGTGCAGAATTTCTTCCTAACATCTGCCTAGCACAGCTTGAGACTGTGTCCTCTTGTTCTGGTGCTGGTTGCCTGGGAGAAGAGACCAACCTCCACCTGTCTACAACCTCCCTTCAGGTAGTTGTAGAGAGCAAGAAGGTCTCCCCTGAGCCTCCTCTACTCCAGGCTAAGCAACCCCAGCTCCCTCAGCCTCTCCTCACAGGGCTGTGCTCCAAATCCCTCCCCAGCTTTGTTGCCCTTCTCTAGTCATGGGGTCTGTGTTGATAGGTTGGACTCAATGATCCTCGAGGTCCTTTCCAACCTTAGTTACACTGTGATACTGTGATACTGTGACACCTTCCAGCATCTCAATATCTTTCCTAAACTGAGGGGCCCAGATCTGGACACAGGACTCCAGGTGTGGCACGACCAGTGGTGAGCACAGGGGCAGAATGACCTCTCTGCTCCTGCTGGCCACACTGTTCCTGATATGAGCTTCTTAATTAAGGACAGTGGATGGGAAGGCAGATCCTGCAGCTCCTCTCAGCCACACACTAAGGCAGTGCTTCCTTTTATGAACTGATTTAAGTGCTGTCAGCTTCAATGGGACATCTTCAAGTGGTACCTGTTTAAGTGTCTCTGCAGCAGATAAATGGACACAAGCACAGGCTTAATTCCTCTGCTAAACCAGGGGCATTGGAATGGTGTTTGTGGGAGAAAGAAAGAAAGAGGTTGGCCTTGCAAACCAGCAGGATCCTTTTGATGCCTCCATGGCCTCTGAAGGCACCCCACAGTGGAGAGGTTCTATTAGGGTTGGCATTTTAGAGCTCTTCTGGGGCCGGAGGAGCTTGGTGTGGGTGTTAATGAGACCTTTTAAATGGAAAGCAAACTCTCAGATTCCCATTTTATGTCCCAGACCTGCTGGGAGGTTGAGAAGAGCCCCATGAATCATAGTTTCAGAGGTGCAGAGGAGCAGTTCAGATGTCTCAGCTCGGGTTTGAGAGCTCTCCGGTGGTACGAAAACGCGGCGAGGAAATACCACTGCTTTTATTTACACTTTAAAATAACAGCCAGGCTTGGGGGAATGGAGACAGTTTGCAATCTCATTTTCAGAGCCCTCTTTGCAGATGTGCAGCTTCCACAAATCAATTTCACAGCCTCCTTCCTGTGATCAGCACAGACCCTAATGGAAGGCATGGAAAGAGCCTGCTCTGATCCACGCACGCCAGATGTGGGACCTGCACTCTCGGTGCCCTCCCCTTGCTTTGGTAGCATGTGCCACAGCATCACACAACATCAGAGGTTGGAAGGGACCTCCAGAGATCATCCAGCCCAAGCCCCCCTGCCAAAACAGCAGCACCCAGGGTAGTCTGCACAGGAATGCATCCAGGTGGGTTTTGAATGTGTCCGGAGAAGGAGACTCCACAACCTCCCTGGGCAGCCTGCTTGTCAGGGTTGGAAGGGACCTCAAGGATCAGCCAGTTCCAACCCCCCAGCCATGGTCAGGGACACCTCACACTACAGCAGGTTGCTCACAGCCACATCCAGCCTGGCTGCAAAAACCTCCAGGCATAGGCTTCCACCACCTCCCTGGGCAACCTGTGCCAGGCTCTCACCACCCTCATGGGGAACAACTTCTTCCTAACATCCAATCTCAATCTATGCATTTCTAGTTTTGCTTCATTCCCCCCAGTCCTATCACTCCCTGACACCCTCAAAAGTCCCTCCCTAGCTCTCAGCCTGTCCAGATCTGGATGGATGGCAGCACAGCCTGACAGGTGTCAGCCACCCCCCACCCCTCAATTTTGTATCATCAGCAAACTTGTTGAGGGTCCCCTCAATCCCACTTAGAATCCCATTCAGAATGGGCTGGGTTGAAAGGGACCTTCAATGGTCATCTAGACCAGCCCCTATTTTGGGTCTGTAAAGTTTTTAATGCCATGGAAGCTTCTCTGTTAGTTGTTTTGGCTTTGGATCCCTGTTCTCCCTGATTTGGTCTGGTGCACAAGTGAGGAATGGCACACAGAGTCCATCCAGCAGCTCAGGCTAAATAAAGCTCCTGTGGAGCTGCAGTGGAGCTCCAAGAGCAGCAGCAGAGTGATTTGCATCAAACACATCTGATGGCCAAAACAGTCCTGGTGCAAACATGAGAGATGAATGCAGGTCTCTGGGCAAGCTGAGCTTTGGACTGGGAAGCTGCCCCTCTCTCCTTTCTTACTGACCCTGTACTCAGCACTGCTTAGGCCACACCTTGAGTCCTGTGTCCAGTTCTGGGCCCCTCAGTTTAGGAGAGATGTTGAGTTGATGGAATGTGTCCAGAGAAGGGCAACAAAGCTGGGGAGGGGTCTGGAGCACAGGCTGAGGGAGCTGGGGTTGCTTAGCCTGGAGAAGGGGAGGCTCAGGGGAGACCTTACAGCAGCCTTCCAGTACCTGAAGGGGCTCCAGGAGAGCTGGGGAGGGACTTTTGACAAGGATGCCCAGAGATGTGGTTGAGGCCCCATGCCTGGAGATATTCAAGGTCAAATGTGATGTGACCCTGAGCAGCCTGACCCAGTTGGAGATGTCCCTGCTGAATGCAGGGCTGTTGGACAAGAAGGTCTTAGAAGGCACCATCCAACCCCAACCATTCTGTGTTTCTTCCCCTGCTGATCTGGTGGCACATTTTCTGAGCTGAACAAAGTCCATGGAAGTGAAGGGATGAGATTTGGGAAGTCTTTGAACAGGAAAGTAGACCCTAGGTTAGGACCTTGTCCCCCTTCTGTCCCCAGAGTGATGACCCCAAACTTGCTGGTGCCTCAAAAGCCACCTTTGGAGACGCTGAGGTGGATTCCTCAAAAGGCAAATGTAGGAAATGCTCAAAGATTGAAGCCAGCTGAGGCCAGAAAAGGCTCTGCTCAGCTTTCACAAGCTGGAAAAATGCAGCAGCCCTCCAAATAAAAGAGAGATTAAATAAAGCTCAGGTAACCTATTAATAGCTAAGTTATAGCCCTGACTACTTCTTTGCTTACCAACAAACACCTACTTCTTTTCACCACATGGAAGCCCAGAAACAAGAAGCTGATTTATTGACCTAATTGTGGCCTTCCAGTATCTGAAGGGGGCTACAAGAAAGCTGGGGAGGGACCTTTTAGGGTGTCAGAGAGTGATAGGACTGGGGGGGATGGACCCAAGCTAGAGGAGGAGAGACTTAGATTAGACTACAGGAAAAAGTTCTTCACCATGAGGGTGGTGAGAGCCTGGCACAGGTTGCCCAGGGAGGTGGTGGAAGCCTCATCCCTGGAGGTTTTAGCAGCCAGGCTGGATGTGGCTGTGAGCAACCTGCTGTAGTGTGAGGTGTCCCTGGCCATGGCAAGGGGGTTGGGGCAGGCTGATCCTCGAGGTCCCTTCCAACCCTGACAGTTCTATGATTCTGAGTTGTTCAGAATTGGTCTCTAGGCCTTCCTTCTGCTGGAGACTGATGGGGACAGCCTCCTGATTGTGTTTGCATCTTCATCCATAAAACCTGGTCTCTGGTAAATACCCAAATGAATGGCAACTCTTCTGGAAGATTTAAGATGCTATAGGGTGGTTATTATTATTATTTATTCCCCCCCCCCCCCAACTTGTAAATAGAGGCATCTTAAAGTGCTCTTAAAGCTGCTTTATGACAATTAAGAAAGAGGGTTTAAGAGACCACAGATCCAGGATGGCACTTGAAATGAAATGAATAAGCCTCCCAATTATAGATGTCTTCCTGCTTGGAAAGCAAGTGCAGCCACTCATCACTCTGAAAGCCATTAGCAGAGGCAATTAAGGGCCTTTCCACCCCGGGGCTGCAGCACCTTAATTCAGGCAGCAAAAGTTTGCTTTACCCACCCCAGAGGCACTGCAGGAGGCTTTGGACATGTCCCACAAAGTTAACTTTAAGTGATCTTAACCAATCATAGAATTGTTTGGGTTGGAAAAGTCCTCCAAGATCATCCAGACATCAACCCAACCCCACCATGGCCATCAAAACCTCTCCCCAAGTGCCATGGCCACAGGTTTCTTGAACACCTCCAGGGATGATGACTCCACCACCTCCCTGGGCAGCCTTTTCCAATTCCTGACCACTCATGCAGTAAAGAAGTTTTTCCTCATCTCCAACCTGAACCTCCCCTGGCACAATTTGAGGCCATTTCCTCTTCTTCTCTCCCCTGAGATTAGGGAACAGAGTCCAACTCCCACCTCACTGCAACCTCCTTTCAGGAGCTGCAGAGAGCAATGAGATCGCTGGGGTCAGAGTGGCTGGAGAGCTCCCAGAGGGTCCCAGAGAGGGACCTGGGGGTGCTGATTGGCAGCCGCTTAAACATGAGCCAGCAGTGTGCCCAGGTGGCCAAGAGGGCCAATGGCATCCTGGCCTGCATCAGGAATAGTGTGGCCAGAAGGAGCAGGGAAGTCATAGTGCCCCTGTACTCTGCTTTGGTTAGGCTGCACCTTGAGTCCTGTGTCCAGTTCTGGGCTCCTCAGTTTAAGAAGGACATTGAGACACTTGAACATGTCCAGAGAAGGGCAATGAGGCTGGGGAGAGGCCTTGAGCACAGCCCTGTGAGGAGAGGCTGAGGGAGCTGGGGGTGTTTAGCCTGGAGAAGAGGAGGCTCAGGGGAGACCTCATTGCTCTCTACAACTACCTGAAGGGAGGTTGTAGCCAGGAAGGGGTTGGTCTCTTCTCCCAGGCAACCAGCACCAGAACAAGAAGACACAGTCTCAAGCTGTGCCAGGGGAGGTTTAGACTCGAGGTGAAGAGAAAGTTCTTCACTGAGAGAGTCATTGGCCATTGGGATGTGCTGCCCAGGGAGGTGGTGGAGTCACCATCCCTGGAGGTGTTCAAGAGGGGATTGGATGTGGCACTTGGTGCCATGGTCTAGTCAAAAGGTCTGTGGTGACAGGTTGGACTCGATGATCTTTGAGGTCTCTTCCAGCCTTAGTGATACTGTGATACTGTGATACTGTGATCTCCCCTCAGCTTCCTCTTCTCCAGACTGAACACCCCCAGGTTCCTCAGCTGTTCCTCCCCACCCCTGTTCCCCAGACCCTCCACCAGCTTCATTCTGGACACTCTCCAGCCCCTCAATGTCTTTCCTGTAGTGAGAGGCCCAAACTGCTTTTCCAGTCTGTGTGTCCTGCAGGTTAAATTATCCTTCCAGCCCGAAACTTCCCTCCCAGCTTGTAAAGGGAAGCGATGCTGGGGACTCAGGGGGCTCCCAAGGTTGGCTGTGTGAAATGGCATAAAAACTTGCAGGGTTTTTTCTTCTTGTTCTTGCTGTTTTGTTCTATTTTGTTGTTGTGTTTTTGGGGTTGGTTTTGGTTTGGGTTTTTTTTTTTTGCCTTTTTTTTTCTCCTTTTCTGTGACTCTTTCACCCAGAGCAAAGCAGAGATCCCCTAAGAGCAGAGAAGAGATTTTATTTCCCCTTTCTTTAGTGCTGTCTCTGACTCCTTGTTAGAATCCTGGGGGAAAAAAACCAAAACCCACATAGATTAATGGCTGATGTAATTTCCCATCAGATGTGATCTGCTGTAGGTGAAAATGTTCATTAATTAGACAATTCAGGCACTTGCAGCAAAGCAATTTCTCCTAATCCCCAACGTAGATGTTGGGGCCACAGGTGAATGGTGAGGGCATTTCTTTTTTGGCTGGAAAGCTGAACCTTCAAGCCCTTGAAAGAAACAGAGAGTCACAGAACTGTTAGGGTTGGAAGGGAGCTCAAGGATCAGCCAGTTCCAACCCCCCTGCCATGGCCAGGGACACCTCACACTACAGCAGCTTGCTCACAGCCACATCCAGCCTGGCTGCAAAAATCTCCAGGCATGAGGCTTCCACCACCTCCCTGGGCAACCTGTGCCAGGCTCTCACCACCCTCATGGGGAACAACTTCTTCCTAACATCCAATCTCAATCTACACATTTCTAGTTGTGCTCCATCCCCCCCAGTCCTATCACTCCCTGACACCCTCAAAAGTCCCTCCCCAGCTTTCCTGTAACCCCCTTCAGATACTGGATACTCCTCTCCTCAGAGCCTTCTCCTCTCCAGACTGCACAACCCCAACTCTCTCAGTCTGTCTCCGTAGCAGAGCAGCTCCAGCCCTCTGCTCATCCTTATGGCCCTTCTCTGGACACCTTCCAGCACCTCCAGATCCTTGCTGGAACAGAGGCTCCAGAACTGGACACAGGGCTCCAGGTGGGGTCTCAGCAGAGTGGAGTAGACCCCACCTGGAGGAGGTGAGGATGAAGCTGGAGCTCACAGCTGTGACTTTCAGGATGAGCGAAGCCATGCTTGGATGGCTCCTGTGGAGCCTGAACCAAGTGAAGGATGTGTGGTCTGGACTAACATTCCAGAAATGCTTGTCTGATGAAATCAATGACTGGCATCTTTAACCTGAACTTACCTGATGGATTCCAGAAGTTCCCTAACCCCCCTCTTTCCCCACCCAGCCTTGATGTGTGAACGTGGATGAGATGCCACTGGGATTTAGTTTTTCCTTTTAGCAGTCAGCAGCTGTATCTGGAGGAGGCTGTGAAGCTCCAGACTGTAACAGAAGGAGGCACAGGGAATTTCCTCACTTGTGATGTGATGACAACAAAGGAAGGTCCCTGTGGTAGCACCAGGCAGGGCTAATGGTGTGCAAGAGGTGAAAGCAAACTGGATTTAGCACAGCCGAGGGAGGTCAAGGGAGGTGAATCTCCCCCTCTGCTCCACTCTGCTGAGACCCCACCTGGAGCCCTGTGTCCAGTTCTGGAGCTTCTGTTCCAGGAAGGATCTGGAGGTGCTGGAAGGTGTCCAGAGAAGGGCCATAAGGATGAGCAGAGGGCTGGAGCTGCTCTGTTTGAGGACAGACTGAGAGAGTTGGGGTTGTTCAGTCTGGAAAGGAGAAGGTTCCAAGGAGATCTTCTTGTGGCCTTCCAGTATCTGAAGGGGGCTACAGGAAAGCTGGGGAGGGACTTTTGAGGGTGTCAGGGAGTGATAGGACTGGGGGGGATGGAGCACAACTAGAAATGTGTAGATTGAGATTGGATGTTAGGAAGAAGTTGTTGCCCATGAGGGTGGTGAGAGCCTGGCACAGGTTGCCCAGGGAGGTGGTGGAAGCCTCATGCCTGGAGGTGTTTGCAGCCAGGCTGGATGTGGCTGTGAGCAACCTGCTGTAGTGTGTGGTGTCCCTGGCCATGGCAGGGGGTTTGGAGCTCTCTTGAGCTCTCTTCCAACCCTGACAGTTTTATGATTCTATGGATTTGATTAATTGTCTTGCTCCTGCTTCCACAGACCTTGCTGCAGCAGCTCTCTGGTGGCCTGGGTGGTACTTCCCTGGTCACTGGATCAAAGTGAGCAACACCTTCCTGTGAAGGCAGCACATGACAAAACCACTGCAGTGCTCTGCAGGTCAGCAGAAGCAAGGGAGAGGTGCTCCAGCAGAAGTGGGAACAGAGATGAGAGAAACCTCTGCAGCAGCCTGGCCAGGGTCTGCTGAGCATGCAGATGGGGAAGTAAAACTTCACAACTACCTTCACAGAATCAGAGAATTTCAGGGGCTGGAAGGGACCTCGAAAGCTCATCCAGTCCAATCCCCTGCCAGAGCAGGATCACCTACACCAGATCACACAGGAACACATCCAGATGAGTTTTGAGTATCTCCAAAGAGGGAGAATCCACAGCCTCCCTGGGCAGCCTGTTTGGACTTGCCTGGTTTCCTGCACCCATACACCATGGCTCTTGCCTTGAAGGCTGTCACTGAGGTCAGCCCTGTAGCCAGAGCTTGCTGCTCTCAGGAGAGCAGAGCCCACGCTCCCCACATAGCCTCTTCTCATCAGACAGAGGGACAGGGCTGTCCTCACTCCACCCAACCACCAAATCCCCTGGAACAGCCCAGGGCAAAGCCCAGGCAGAGCTCCTGGAGGGGTAGAGCAGAGCTGCAGCTGCAATGTGGTGTTGCACACTGGTGCTGGGTGGTTTGCTCAACATCTGCCAGGGCAGGGGAGAACATCTTGTTGCTGGATTTTGTTCCAGCAGGTAAAGATTTGCATTCAATAAATGGCTTTGATGATTTGCCCTGCTTGCTGGGGAACAGACACTCTCCCAGACAGGAGTTCAATAAACCTTTGTAACTTTCCATGCATCCCATAAATGCCACGAGAGGCTGTTTCCAAACCTCCTGGCACAGCCCCTTGGTGGAACAAACCGAGCTTGGGTTTCACAAACATCCATCCCCAGGCTAACAAAGTCCTGCTGCAGAGCACAACAAAACAACTGAAGTGTCCAGCAGGAGCCCCAAACAGCCCTGTCCTGGTGACTCCCATCCCTGCTGCAGCCAGAAGCATCTTCCACCCCTGTCCATAGCATTCCCAATGGCTCTCTAGAGTGGAATCATAGAATCACTAAGGCTGGAAAAGACAGCTCCAAGATCACAAAGTCCAACCTTCTACCCAACACCTCCATGACCACCAGACCATGTCCTCAAGTGCCACACCTACTAATGTTTTGAACACCTCCAGGGATGGTGACCCCCACATGCAGCAGTGATGTCTTTGGAGCATCATTGTAAGCCACAGCATCATAGAATGCATTGGGTTGGAAGGGACCTTTAAAGCACATCTTCTTCAACTCCCCTGCAGTCAGCAGGGACATCTCCAACTAGATTAAGTTGCCCAGAGCCCTGTCGAACTTGACCTTGAATATCTCTGGGGATGAGGTCTCAACTACCTCCCTGGGCAACCTATTCCAGTGTTGCACCACCCTCATGGTGCAGAACTTCCTCCTAACATCCAATCTAAATCTGCTCTTCTCTCATTTCAAACCATTGCCCCTGGCCCTGTCACTGGAGGCCTTTGGAAACAGTCCCTCTGCAGCCCTCTATAGCCCCCTTCAGGTACTGGCAGGCTGCTCTAAGGTCTCCCTGGAGCCTTCTCTTCTCCAGGCTGAACAGCCCCAGCTCCCCCAGCCTGTCCCTATAGCAGAGCTGCTCCAACCCCCTGAGCATTTTCATGGTCTCCTCTGGACCCTCTCCATCAGGTCCAGGTCTCTCTTGTGTTGGGGTCCCACAGCTGGACCCAGCACTGCAGGTGAGGTCTCCCCAGAGCAGAGCAGAGGGGCAGGATCCCTCTCTCCATCTCTGGCCACACTGCTCTGGATGCAGCCCAGGCTGCCCTTGGCCTTCTGTGCTGCCAGTGCCCATTGCTGGCTCCTGTCCAGCTTCTCACCCCCCTTTCTGCTGCTTTCTATCACCTCATTCCCCAGCCTGGATTGCTAATGAGGATTCACAGATTGGAAGAGGCCCTCAAAGGTCATCTTGTCCAACCCCACTGCAGGCAGCAGAGACACCTGTGACTGGGACAGGCTGCCCAGAGCCATGTCTTGATTGTCCTGACAGAGATGGTCAAACCCTGCACCTATTGATACTGATTGATGGTTGGACTTGATGATCTTAGAGGTCTTCCCCAACCCAAACAATTCTATGCTCCTATGACAATTCTGCATTTACAGTGAAGCCTCCCTTGGCTTATTCCACCCCCCAACAGCTGCTTGAAGGAAGCTGAGCTATTGCTGCAGCCATTCCTCCAACCAAGACAGCGAGGGATCTCTTTGCTGCTCTGCTCACCTCCAGTCTCCAGGAGTTACTGCAGCACTTCCAGCTCTGCCACAGATTTATAGGGCAGGCTCACATCACAAACCAACCCAAGAGAAGTTCATCTTGGACTGGCTTTCAGACCACAGGAATTTGGAAGTCTTGGCTGTGCAGGCAGCTATCAGGGGTGGTGGGGGTTTTGTTTGCTGTTTTTTTTTGGTGGTGTTTGGGGTGGGTTTTTCTTGTCTTTAAGACTAAAGGAGTTTGGGATGCCAATTTAAACAAGGAGCTGCAGATAACATTCCAGCCAAGCTCTGCTACGTCTCTGTGCTCCCCCACAGAGGTTGGTTGATCTAGCTGAGGAGGCTCCGTGGTGAACAGGAGGCTGTGCAGGCAATTGCTGCACCAGACTAAACATTTCAATGCAGCAAGCTTGTTTCTGTAGAAATCCCTCTTCAGGGTTAATGGGAAGTGACAAGATCAGCTCTTAGTGCACCAGAGGGGAGAATGCAACCAGAGTCCAGCAGCTGTAAGGGAAGAGGGCGTTGGGGTTGTTACTTCTAGGGGTTCCATCCTAGTGAAGGGTTGCCTTGTTTTGGAGACAGCATTCTAGAGACTCTGCAAGTTTTTTATCAGGAGCTTCCCAGAATCAGAGAATTGTTTGGTTTGGAAGAGCCCTCTGAGATCAGCCAGTCCAACCAGCAAGCCAGCACCACCATGGTCACTAAACCCTGTCCCCAAGGGCCATGGCCACACCTTCCTTGACCACCTCCAGGGATGGGGACTGCACCACCTCCCTGAGCAGCCTGTGCCAATCCCTGACCACTTTTGCAGCAAAGAAACTTTTCCTCATCTCCAACCTAAACCTCCCCTGGGGCAACTTGAGGCCATTTCCTCTCCCTCTATCTCCTGAGACAAGTGAGAAGAGCCCAACCCCCACCTCACTACAGCCTCCTCTCAGGGAGCGGTAGAGAGCAATGAGCTCTCCCCTCAGCCTCCTCTTCTCCAGGCTGAACACCCCCAGCTCCCTCAGCTGCTCCTCCCCAGCCCTGTCCTCCAGACCCTTCCCCACCTTTGTGCCCTTCTCTGACCTGCTCCAGCCCTCAATGTCCTTCTTGGAGTGAGGGGCACAAAACTGAACCCAGCACTCAAGATGTGGCTCCCCAGTACAGGAGGACAATCCCTGCCCTGCTCCTGCTGGCCACACCAGTGCTGATCCAGGCATCACTTTCATCACTTCAAGAGAAATATATTAGAGCCATGTGCTGGGGGCCATGGTTTAGTGGTGAGCTGGCAGTGATGGGTTAATGATTGGACTGAATCTTAAAGGTCTTTCCCAACCAAACCAGTTCTGAGGTTCTCAGAGTCTGTGTGTTCAGTGCCTTAAGATTTTTCTGCCCCTGATGTGTGTTCAGAGAACAGCAATCAGGGAAACAGAGGCCAATGGAACAGCTTGGGAAGATGTAGGTGTGGAAGAAGGCACACATGTGGCTCAGTGTGAAAACATAAAGTAAGATGAGATTTGTACCTTTCTGGTCCTCCACCTGCTCTTATAAGCCTTGGCAGCTGAACTGTGCCTGTGGATCTCGCCCATGACCAAACCATGTCCCGGTACAGAGCAGGAACTTCAGCCTGCTGGGTCTGCAGCAGCTCAGCACCTCCTGTCCTGGGCTGTTTCTGTCTTAGTCAGAGTGAGCTGTGAAGGAGGAGCGTGGGCTGCCAGAGGCTGTAGGCAAATGCCCAGGTGCTTCTTGCTTCTGGGGGGGCCCTTCCTGGCAACCTCTGCTGCTTCTCGTTGCATCCTCACCCCTGGTGGGTGTTGTTGCTGGGACATCTACCTCCTGCAGAGCCTGTCTTCCCCAGGCCAGTTCCTGAGCAGGCAAACCAGCTTCATGTTCTGGGTGCTTCATGACAAGAGGGCTGCAAAAAGGGAGGTGCTGCTGCCTGTGCCCTGCCAGCTTCCTGAGTCTGCTAGACTGGTGAGGAGAACTTCGCTGCTACACCACAGCCCCAGCCCCTTCTGCTTGGCTTAGCCCTCAGCTTGGAAGGTCCAATGTTGCCAAGAAGCTTATGCAAACCTGCCATGACCCCAGTGCTGAGGCTGGAAAGGCTTTTGAGGGCAACTCTTTGCCCTCCCAGGACTCAGTGAAGACATGGTGTGTTGGATGTCCCAAGAGACTCGGGCTTGTGTTGCAACTGGGGTGGTGAGGAAGGTCTTGGGGTCCTGAGCCAAAGCTTTAGCTGCTTTGACAGGTCTGGAACAGCTTCACTCTCCTCTTGTCTGTCTTCAGGTGTCTCTGTAAGCCAAGTGTTTGCTTTTACTTGAGGGAGGAATGGGAGAGCATTTCACAACACCCCTGCAGGGAAACAGAGCATTCACTGTTCCCTCTCCCCTCAACGACTTTTGGAGCACTCTGCCACTGGGCTGAGATGATTTAGGAGGCAGTTCCAAGGGACTTTTGCTAGGGCACATCTCATGGAGCAGGAGGTGGAGCTGAGGCTCTGCTGTGCTGCCCAGCTAGGGCAGACACTCCTGGTTGGGTCTCACAGGGGTAGTGCTGGAGAAGGCTGCTGAAAAGTTGGGGTTTTTTTTGCTGCTTTTTGTGCTGTGGGGGTCTTTGTGAAGCTTCATCAGGGTGATTATTCTTGTTGTGGAGTTTTGGGGGCTGAGGGAAGGGGATTCTGCCAGCCAAAACCTTTCATGCCTTTCTCTTCTTTAGCAAGCAGCACATCTCCCCAAGCACTGCATCAATAAACAAGCCAAGGGCAGGGCAGGAGGAGGTGCAGCAGAGAGGGCTTTCAAATGTTTGTTCAGTCAAAGAAAACCCTTTTCTTCCTCAAAATAAGGGGGAAAAAAAATGCAAACCATATATTTAGATTGTGGTGCAGATACTTCTGGTGCTCGGAGGCCAAGAGGAACAAAACATGAACTTGCCTCTGCTCAACCAGCTGATTCCAGTTTTAACTCTTGTCAAGTTGCCTCCTCTGTGCTATAAAAATAATAACAAACAAAGAGAAGAAAGGGATGGTTCTAAACAGTCTGCACAGAGATGAAACTTGCCTGGCTTCTCTTGCCAGCTTTAAAAGCTGCTTGACAGTAGATGACCTCCTGTTAATCTGGAGGTGTTCTATTGATGGTTCTCTACTCACACAATCCCAGAACCCCAGCGTGGTGGGAGTGGGAAGGGACCTCTGGAGATCATCCAGTCCAAGCCCCCTGCTCAAGCAGGGCACCCACAGCAGCTTGCCCAGCAGCACAATGGCCAGGGGGGGTTTGGAAGCTCTCCAGAGGAGACTCCACAACCTCTCTGGGCAGCCTGCTCCAGGCCTCCAGCAGCCTCACACCAAAGTTTAAGTTTCTCCTCCTCTTCATATGGAACCTCCTGGGTTCCAGTTTGTGCCCCTTGCCCCTTGTGCTGTCCCTGGGCACCGCTGACAAGAGTCAGCCTCTTGCCCCCCAGCCTTTAGCTCTTGCTGAGCATTGCTCAGATCCCCTCTGGGGCTGCTCTTCTCCAGGCTCAACATCCCTAGGGCTCTCAGCCTTTCCTCTTCACAGAGATGCTTTAGACCCCTCAGCATCTTCTTAGCCTCTGCTGGACTCTCTCTGCCTCTCTTGAACTGGGAAACCCAGAACTGAACCCAGTACTCCAGATGTGGCCTCACTAGGGCAGAGCAGAGGGGGAGCAGAACCTCCTTTGACCTGCTGGCCACACTCTTTTTCATGCCCCCCAGGACCCTTTTGGCCTTCTTAGCCATGAGGACATATTGCTGGCTCTTGGGCAGCTTGTTACCCACTAGCACTCACAGATCCTGCTTTCCAGCAGGTCAGCCTCTTACCTGCACTTCACATTTTGATGTATTTTAAACCTCACAGTCCTCTGTCCAGGTAGCTGACTCCGGATTTCACTCCAAATGCAACCACTGCATGCAGGGCCCAGGCAGTTATTTATGTATGAAACCCCTGTGGTTAGACAAGCTTTCAGCTTTTGGACTTGTGACTGCCTCCAGCATGTGACCTTCATGTTTCAGCCACACTCTTTTGCTGCCATTACCTCTTCAAAACCACAGCTGAAGTGAAACTGTAGTGGAAGTGTTAAAACCTGGGGCTTGGGAACTCCATGTGCTGTTTCCCTCCAGTAATACTGTGAGCAGAAAGTGTTTCCACTGTGCCTAAGCAGAAGGTTTCTCCCCCATTTGGGGCTGGGGTTCTCACACTTCCAAAGTCAGATGGACCCTTCTGGAGCTGCTGGTCTTTGGCTGGCTGGATAGTTGTGCTGCCAGCCCTGCCCATGCCAGCCCTGCCCATGCCAGCCCTGCAGCCTTTGCTTGCAGTCTTTGGCTCCAGCCTCTGTATTTATGATGCAAAAGTGTTGCTGGGATGGGGTTGCATAAGGGAGAAGGGAAAAGCTGGGGGAGAGCTTTATTTTGCTGGGATTCGTGCCATAGTGTGTGCTCCTCCTGCAAGACTGAGAAATGAAGCCCAGGCAATGGATCCCTGTCTGCTGCTGTCCTGGGACAGACTGAACTCTGGGGTTCAGTGACTTCCCCAGGCAGGAAGAGGCACTCTTTACTGGTTAAGGAGGGTGTAAGCTCTGAAAAATAAGCACCCATGGCTTAGGATGTCCTAACACCATCCTGCAGTGCAGGTTTGGTCCTGCTGCAAGTGGCCTCAGTCTTGTGAGTCCTCAGTGTGGCTCCCTGCAGAGCCTCTGCTTTGCTCAGTGTCTCCTCTCTGCCTAACCTGGCCTGAGATAGGAGATGCAGGAAGTTCTTTAGTGTGTTCTGCAGCCCTGTCTTTGCCTAGAGCCTTGCACCATTGCCCCAGCCATGCAGCTAAAACCAATCCTGTCTCTTCCTGTCCCAGAAGATGAGCTCCTGAGGCATCCCTTGGGTGGGATCCACTTTATCAAACACCATGCTGCCCATGTTTTGTTCCCAGCAAGCTCTTCTGGCCTCGTTTCCTTCCTAGGTTCTGAATTCCCTTTCTCCACCATGGCCAAAGCCATTTGAGCTGAAAGCAGAGGTGCAAACTTTGAATGTGTATCACCCACCCTGGCTAAAGCTGGGTCAGGATGGATCTCAAGCTATCATTAAAATATCTCAGGCTGAGGAGGGTCCGTCACAGAACTGTCAGGGTTGGAAGGGACCTCAAGGATCAGCCAGTTCCACCCCCCCTGCCATGGCCAGGGACACCTCACACTACAGCAGGTTGCTCACAGCCACAGCCAGCCTGGCTGCAAAAACCTCCAGGCATGAGGCTTCCACCACCTCCCTGGGCAACCTGTGCCAGGCTCTCACCACCCTCATGGGGAAGGACTTCTTCCTAACATCCTTGAGGAAACCTGCTTCACCCTGTCCCATGGATACAGCAGGGATCTCCCAGGATGTGGCAAAGGCTTCATACCAGAAGAGATGAGGAGTGCAATGGAGTTTAGTGGATGTTGATCCACTAACAAGTCATAGAACAAGAGGAAATGACCTGAGGTTGTGCTATGAGAGGTTTAGGTTGGACATTAGGAACTATTTCTTCCCTGAGAGAGCTTCTCAGCCTTTTCTCCTCATGGAGGTGCTCCAGGCCCCTCAGCATCTTTGTAGCCCCCACTAAACTCTCTCCACTGTCTCTCCTGAGCTGGGGAGCCCAGACCTGGACACAGCACTCCAGATGTGGCCTCCCAAAGGTAGAGCAGAGGGAGAAGGACCTCTCTTGGCCCACAACCCCCTGTGCCCTCACCTCAACCTGTGCCAAGGGAAGAGCTGGGATCTGCCTTTCCTGGGCACCTAACAACCCCCAAAACATTTGTGTAAAGCAAATTTCCTTTTCCCTCTGAACATCTGTCTGAGTTCCTCTCTTCACCACTCTCTTTTCACACAGAGGTAACTTGATGCCACTGCTCCTGCTGTTTGCTCTCTGCGCAGCTCTGTTTACAAACAACTCCAACTTGTCTCTTACAAAGCCATAGAAATTGACATTCGTTGATTCCTCCTCCTCCTCCTCCCCTCCAACCAACCCTCCTCCCTCTGACTGCAGGGCTTGGTTGGGATCCTCAGGCCCATCACAGGGTGCTGGGAAGGTGGCACCAGCATCACAATTCGTTTGGTGAAGTTCAGCCTGGAGAAGAGGAGGCTGAGGGGAGACCTCGTTGCTCCCTACAACTCCCTGAAAGGAGGCTGGAGCCAGGTGGGAGTTGGGCTCTTCTCCCTAGTCTCAGATGATAGAAGGAGAAGAAATGGCCTGAAATGGTTCCAGGAGCAGGCTGCAGATGAGGGAAAATTTCTTTGCTGCAAGAGTGGTCAGGGATTGGCACAGGCTGCCCAGGGAGGTGGTGGAGTCCCCATCCCTGGAGGTGTTCCAGGATCCTGTGGCCATGGCACTTGGGGACAGGGTTTGATGGCCATGGTGGTGCTGGGTTGAAGGTTGGTCTGGATGAGCTTTGAGAGCTTTTTCAGCTGAAACAATTCCACGATTCTAAATTTATCCTGGCAAAGTATTTTTGTCCTCCACTTCTTGATGTGTGGGTTCCCAGTACCTCAAGCACAGATGCATTTCCCTTTAGGTCAGCAGCCACTCTGTGAGGAGGAAATGCTAAGGGACAAGCATTGCTTAAATATTTGGCTTCTCTTCCCTCACAGCTCCAATATAAACTGAAAGCAGATCTCTCCTCTCACGAAATAAGCTGTGTGTTCATTTTTAAAGGCCATTTTGTTCTTTAACCAAAAAGCTCCTGGTCAGAGGAATCAGGCTTGAGCCAGCTGATTCCTTGTTCTCTGATTGCAGTGTGGGATGAAGAATCCTGGATGCTGCAGTGACACACAGCCATGGGCAGCAGTAACCTCTGGAGATCCCTTCCAACCCAGTGCCCCCTCTGGTTCCATGGTTTACTGGACATGGTGAGGTTTGGCTGCCAGCTGGACTTGGTGATCTTACCAACCTTAGTGAGTCTCTGATTGTAGGACTTTTAGTCACTGGGTCTGGTGTCTCTTGGTAACCTAGAAATTAAGGACTCCTTAGGTGGTTCCAGGGAGGTGGATTTTGTGTGCTCAGGAGGTCTGTTCTCCAGCTGGGAAGCTGAACAAGCCTCTGTTTCTGCTTTCTGCAGTCACAGCTTGGCAGTGCTGCTGCTGAGCTTACCACCAATTCCCCACCCCAGAGAAAGGCTCTGCTTTATCCAGCACCACCTGGGACCCTGAGTGAAGACACAGCAGCAGCAGCAGCAGCAGGTCAAATCTGTTAGACCTTTTGGCAAATCACTTGAGCTGCTCACAGGAACCCCCAGTGCCTGCTCCTGCTCTGTGTGCAGCTACTTTTGCTTTTTTCCTCATCTGTGAAGGTTATAAACCAAGCAATTCCTACTGTCAGCAGAGCTCAGCTGCTTTCCTCTAAATCCCTTTTGAGGCAAACCAGACAAACACAAAACAGTCATTTCTCTCAGGGAAACCTGAAGCACCAAATTCCTGACTTTGCAGGACTGCAGGGCCTTGTGCTGAGCTAGATTGGCCACCCAAGGGACACCAGCTCTGCCCAGGGGACTGCAAGCTGCTGTCTCCCACTGCCCTTCCACTAATCATGTTTGGGAAGGGCTGTTCCCAATAAAAATGTCACTTTTTGGTTCAAGCTCAGGTATTACCCCTTGGGAGCCCTCTTGGATGGATGAAATCAGTAATCATGCTGTGGGACAGCTGGAGTGCTGGCAGCTGCTGGTGAACTCCTCTGCCCAAGGGAGTGCTGGTGGACAAGTTGCCCAGGGGTCAATGGTGTCCTGGGGTGCATGAGTGTGGCCAGCAGGGTGAGGGAGATTCTCCTCTCACTCTGTTCTGCCCCTGGTGAAGGTACATCTGGAGTACTGGGTCCAGGTCTGGGCTCTCTTGTTTCAGAGGGAGAGGAAAATGCTGGAGGGAGTCCAGCAGAGGCTAGGAAGGTGCTCTGGGGGGGCTGAAGCATCTCTGTGAGGAGGAAAGGCTGAGAGCCCTGAGGCTGTTGAGCCTGGAGAAGAGCAGCCCCAGAGGGGATCTGAGCAATGCTCAGCAAGAGCTAAAGGGTGGAGGGGAAGAGGCTGGGGTCTCAGTGGTACCCAGTGACAGGACAAGGGGCAAGGGGCACAAACTTGAAGCCAGGAGTTTCCATCTGAGCAGGAGCAGAAACTTAAACTTTGGTGTGAGGCTGCTGGAGGCCTGGAGCAGGCTGCTCAGAGAGGTTGTGGAGTCTCCTTCTGTGGAGACTTTCAAGACCCACCTGGATGTGTTCCTGTGCAAGCTGAACCTGGAGGAGGGCTGGATGATCTCTAGAGGTCCTCTCTGAACCCTTCTCATTCTATGATTCTGTGACTGATCATCTCTGGCCCAAAGGAGAGAGGGCCTAAGTGTAGATGCAAATATGATCAATCAGATCAGTTTTATTTCTGCTCTGCCAGACTGGGGCAGCTTTCTCTTGTCATCAGAGCTTCTAGAAACAACCTGAGCCTGCAGGGGATCGAGTGAAGGTGCTGGGTGGGACTGGCCATGCCAACAGATGTACTGCAGAGCTATCGAAAGTGCTGGTGAGTGTGACCTCCTTCTTAAATAAAAGGAGTCACAAATGCTAGAGGAGTGGGCAGCAGCCTTCTTAATCTGCTCCTGGGAAGCAGCGAGGTGCCAGCACAGCACACACCCTAGGTGCCAGCACACCGGAGGTGCCACCCAGCCTGCAGCTCAGCTCTCCCGCAGCTCCTTCCCGAGCCTCCGAAGTTAAACACTTCCCTTTACCTCAAATGACCTTTGCAGGCAGTGGAGTGATTTGCATTTTGATGCCCTGGCGTTTTCTAAAGGAGAATTTTGATCACCTCCAACAAGTGCGTTGCCAGGGGCAACGCTGCCGGCTGCGGGCGGCGGCCGCGGCGCTGCGCGGCAGAGGGCGGTGTGCGTGTGAGAGATGCGGAGCGAGGCGGAACCCAGCGAGCCGCTGAACCTTGGGCAAGATCCTGCCCCTGAGGCTCTCCAGTCGGTTGATGAAAAGCTCCCCATGAGCTGGCAATGGTCGCTGGCAGCCCAGCAGGCAGCTGTGTGCTGAGCTGCAGCCAGAGCAGGGAGAGCAGCAGCACAGGGAGGGGATTCTGCCCCTCTGCTCTGCTCTGCTCAGACCCCACCGGCAGCATTGCCTCCAGTTCTGGGGCCTCCAGCACAGAAAGGAGCTGGAGCTGATGGAGAGGGCCCAGAGGAAGCCACAAAGATGATCAGAGGGATGGAGGACCTGCCCTGTGGGGACAGGCTGGGAGAGTTGGGGCTGTTCAGCCAGGAGAAGAAAAGGTTCCAGGGAGACCTCAGAGCAGCCTTCCAGTACCTGAAGGGCTCCAGGAGAGCTGGGGAGGGACTTTGGACAAGGGCTGGGAGTGCCAGGATGAGGAACAATGGCTTTGAGCTGGGAGAGGGGAGCTTGAGACTGGAGATGAGGAAGAAATTCTTTAGAGTGAGGGTGGGGAGACACTGGAACAGGTTGCCCAGGGAGATTGTGGCTCTCTCCTCTCTGGAGGTGTTCAAGGCTAGGCTGGATGAGGCTTTGAGCAATCTGGGCTGGAGTGAGGTGTCCTTGCCCGTGGCAGGAGGGTTGGAACTGGATGGTTTTTGAGTTCCCTTCCAACCCAACCCATTCTGTGCTTCTGTGAAATGTGTGGCCATGGCACTTGGGGACGTGGTTTAGTGGCCATGGTGGTGTTGGGTTCGTGGTTGGACTCAGTGATCTTAGAGGTCTTTTCCAGATCTTAGAGGTCTTTTCCAACCAAAAGGATTCTGTGCTTCCACATTGCCAACAGCCATGGGAAGTCTCAACCCAATGCCCATGTTCCTCTGTTTGCAACCCCCCCTGCATCTGGCTGTGGGTTGTTGGGAAAGCTCTGGGCTTGGGCTTCAATTGATAGTGGATAATCCCTGTCCCAAAGGACTTCTGATTTTAAACAACCCTTCTGAGGCATTGCTGCTCTCCTCCTTGATAAGACAGCCTTGCCTGGCTCCTGTTCCTAGGATACTGCCTGCCCTGTTCTAAAAGGAAAACTATGCAAGGAAAAAGAGCCCATTAAATATTTGCTGTGGTTGTTTAGATCAGAGAACCAAAGCAAGGAGAGCTCTTCACATCCATTTCCTTAGCTGAACTTCTTCAGTGCAGGCCATCCAGCTTCAGCCTGGAGTTAGGCTCAGCTCTGCTAGCAGGGCTGGTGGCTGGCTGTGAGCACAGACATCAACTTGATTTGATTTTTAGTGTCCATTTTAAAGTGAGAACAAAACATTTGTGTCGTGGAACAGTCCCTGAAGTCCTGCTCTGACTCTTCCTAACCTTTGAGGAGATCCTCAGGATATTTCAAGTTCATGTCAAGTTAGCAAGGGGACTTGTCATGGTTCTGCACCTGAGGAGGATTAAACCCCTGAACCCAGACAGGGGAGGAGGTCACAGAATCACAGAATGTTAGGGGCTGGAAGGGACCTTGAAAGCTCATCCAGTCCAACCCCCTGCCACAGCAGGGTCACCCACAGCAGATCACACAGGAACACATCCAGGTGGGTTTTGACTATCTCCAGAGAGGGAGATTCCACAACCTCTCTGGGTAGTCTGTTCCAGGGCTCTGTCACCCTCATAGGGAAAAAATTCTTCCCCCTGTTCACATGGAGCTTCCTTTGCCTCAACCTCCACCCACTGCTGTCAATGGGCATCACCGAGGTGATGGAAGGCAGCTCCTAGGAGAAGGACCTGGGAGTGCTGGTGAAAAAGAAGTTCACCATGAGCCAGCAATGTGCCCTCGTGGCCAAGAAGGCCAAGGGGGTCCTGGAGGGCATGGAAAAGAGTGTGGTCATCAGGTACAGAGAGGTTCTCCTTCCCCCCTACTCTGACATAGTGAAGCCACATCTGGAGTACTGGGTTCAGTTCTGGGCTCTCCAGGTCAAGAGAGACAGGGAATCACAGGAGAGAGTCCAGTGGAGGATATAAAGATGCTGAGGGCCCTGAAGCATCTCTGTGAGGAGCAAAGGCTGAGAGCCCTGGGGCTGTTAAGCCTGGAGGGGATCTGAGCAATGCTCAGCAAGAGCTAAAGGCTGGGGGGCAAGAGGCTGGGGCCAGACTCTTCTCAGTGGTGCCCAGGGACAGGACAAGGGGCAATAGGCATAAACTGGAACTCAGGAGGTTCCATCTGAACAGGAGGAGAAACTTGTTTGGTGTGAGGGTGCAGAACCCTGGAGCAGGCTGCCCAGAGAGGTTGTGGAGTCTCCTTCTCTGGAGAGCTTCCAACCCCCCCTGGCCATTGTGCTGCGGGGCAAGCTGCTGTGGGTGCCCTGCTGGAGCAGGGGGGTTGGACTGGATGAGCTCCAGAGGTCCCTTTCAACCCCCACCATGCTGGGACTCTGGGATTTTGTCTGGTCTTACACTTCCATCGTCTTAGTAAGGCTGAGGTTGGTGGTTCCCAAAATGTCAAGGCATTTCTTGTGCAAGTGGAGTGATGCCCACCCATGGTCAGTGGATACTGCAGAGGGATGCCCACCTGCTGTTGGTGGGCAGTTCTCTATCAGATGCTTCTGGGAGCCTGGGAAGGGAGGGAGAAGCCAGACTCTTAAATTCCAGGTTTCTGCATCTAAGAGGAAACTCTCTGACAAATCAGACAAGAAAATGACAGGTTGCAAGAAATACTGAAGCCGCTCGTAGGCTGCTGCTGTCCCTATTTAACTTCCTAGCAGCCTTTTTCTCTGTGCTTTTTGGCTTTTGGGTGGGTTTTCCTCCCCTCCCCTCCCCTCCCCTCCCCTCCCCTCCCCTCCCCTCCCCTCCCCTCCCCTCCCCTCCCCTCCCCTCCCCTCCCCTCCCCTCCCCTCCCCTCCCCTCCCCTCCCCTCCCCTCCCCTCCCCTCCCCTTCCCTTCTCTCTCCTCCTCTCTCCCTCTCCCTCTCCCTCTCCCTCTCCCTCTCCCTCTCCCTCTCCCTCTCCCTCTCCCTCTCCCTCTCCCTCTCCCTCTCCCTCTCCCTCTCCCTCCTCCTTTCCTTCCTCCTTTCCCTCCTCCTTTCCCTCCTCCTTTCCCTCCCCCTCTTCCTTTCCCTCTCCCTTTCTGCAAGACAAAACCCCCTTGTCCTGCCTCTTAGAGAGGAAAGCAGTGGGAGGAAGCTGCCCTGCAGACAGATGCTCAGTGCAAATGTTCCTTTGTCACACAGTCACTCCAGGCTGTGTTTCATGGAGACTTAATTACATTGAGATCTCTTATTAAGAGGAAAAGCTCAACCTCCACCTGCTACCTTGCTTTCCAGCTGTGGCTCAGCTGGGGAACTGATAATGACTGATGTAGGAACTTATCATGGAATCATAGCATGGTAGGGGTTGGAGTCCAGTCCACATAATCCAGTCCACCCCCGCTGCCAGAGCAGGATCACCCAGGGCAGGTCACCCAGGAGCACATCCAGATGGGTTTTGAATGTCTTCAGAGGAGGAGACTCCTGGGCAGCCTGCTCCAGGCCTCCAGCAGCCTCACCCCAAAGAAGTTTCTCCTCCTGTTCAGATGGAACCTCCTGGGTTCCAGTTTGTGCCCATTGCTCCTTGCCCTGTCACTGGGCACTACTGGCATGAGCCTGGCCCTTTCTTCTTGCCCCTCACCCTTCAGACATTGCTCAGCTCCCCTCTGGGGCTGCTCTTCTCCAGCCTGAACAACCCCAGGGCTCTCAGTCTTTCCTCATCACACAGATGTTCCAGTGCCTCCCCCATCTCCATAGCCTCCTTTGGACACTCTCTGGTATCCCCAAGTCTCTCTTGACCCGGGAACCCACCACAATCCTCCAGATGTGGTCCCACATTTGGCTTTTCCAACATCATACCAGCACAGATCCTGCCCCTGGCAGTGCCTCCTATCTACTTGCTGGGTCCCTGAGTGACAGGACAGGAGCACAAAGAGGTTTTGCCTTGTGGCTACGTGCAGGCAAGTCGGTAGCTAGCTGCAAGCTCCCAGAGCAGCCTGAGCTCAGCAGCTATTTTCTGTGGAGTAAACACCTTGGATAAGTCCATCCTGCTAAGTAGGAGCCCTTACAGGTATGTGGTGGTTTGGTTTGAAATAAACTTACTTGAATGAAAGGCTAGAAGGTGTGTATGGGGGGGTGATAAAGAGTGCCAAGAAAACCAAACCCAAACCCTCCTTAGGATAAGGAGTGGGGGGAGAAGCCTAAGGAGAGAATAAAAGCAGTAAGTGGAGTGCTGAATGGTCTATAAATAGCAATAGAGTCAGATTGGGCAGGCAGGGACCAAATGGACTTGCACTGCCACTGACAATTAACCTCTTGCAGCGTCCTTGGCTGTGGAAGGAACTTCATGGTGCACCAAATAAGCCTCTCTGTGTCTATAAACACAGGCTGAGTCACAGGCTGCAGTGTCCAACCCCCTGTGGTTTGGTCTCTGCACCATCAGGTATCAAAGCAGGCTCTGAGGCAGGAGCCTGTGCTCTGTGTTCTGATGCTGGCTAGACTCTGAAGGAAGGAAGAGACATCAGCACTGCTGGCATCAGAGCCAAGGGATGTGGAAGTGTGTCATAGAAGCACAGGTTGGTAGGGTCCTCTGGACATGATCCAGTGCAAGCCCCCTGCCAAGGCAGGGTCTAGACCAGGCCACACAGGAACACTTCCAGGTGGGTTCAGACTGACTCCAGGGAAGGAGCCTCCACAACCTCCCTGGGCAGCCTTTTCAGTGCTGCTTCACCCTTAAATTAAAGAAGCTCCTCCTCATGTTTAGGTGACTGTCCAGTGTCAGCAAAAGCTGCTGCCAGCCCAGGTGGATGCTGCTCTTAGCCCAGACAGGTCTGCAAATGCAGCTGCAAGCTGCCAGGGTCAGGTCTTCCTGCTGGCCTGAACTGAACACTGTCTGGGGGCAGATGGGAAGACAACTCAGCCACTGGTCTGGGTGAACAGATTGCTCTGGTCTAGGTTCAGCCTCTTGGATGGGATAATCAGGGTGTGAAGGACAAGCAGAGAGTGAGACCCAGGTTATTTCTGGATGTTAAGAACCCCCCTACACAAGCACCATGTGGCATCTCCTGCTCCAGCTGCCTGAAGGTGCTCCTTGGTTTAATGAGGAGGTTCCCCAGGGCCAGGCTGTGAGGTCACTCAGTGTCACACAGCTGAAGGAAGCAGCCTGGTCCATCTTACCCACCCATCAGCACTGACCTTGCACTCTAAGATGAATTTATCTCTTCTTTTTCTCTTTCAAAACAACTGCACCTGCAGGGAAGTTATGTCACAGGCTCACCTCTGAGCTGTCACCAGCTGCATGTCAACAAAGGGGATTCTGCCCCTCTGCTGTGCTCTGCTGAGACCCCACCTGCAGTGCTGGGGCCAGCTCTGGAGCCCTCAGCACAGCACAGACAGGGACCTGCTGGAGCAGGGCCAGAGGAAGCCACAGCTGCAGGTGGGGTCTCAGCAGAGTGGAGCAGAGGGGTAGAGTCCCCTCCACCGACCTGCTCCCCACCTGGGTGCTTCTTGCTCTCTGTGAAACAAACTTGGGTGCCTGGGAAACTACCAGACCCCACTGGTGGGACCTGGCTGAGGGTTCTGGGGAGAAACTTTAACCAAAGGCTCTTTACTTCTTGTCAGCTAAACAGAAAACTGGTTTGGGTCTGTCTTTTGGGCTTCTTTTTCTGATTGAAGGACCAGGGCATGGTAAAGGCTTAATCACAGAATTGCTTTGGCTGGAAACAATCTCCAAGATCCTCCAGTTCAACCAGCAACCCAGCACCACCATGGCCACTGACCCATGGAGTAGAATCACAGAATCATTAAGAATCTGAGAATGGGTTGGGTTGGATTGGAAAAGTCCTCCAAGATCATCCAATCCAGACACCAACCCAACACCACCATGGCCATTAAACCCTGTCCCCAAGTGCCACAGCCACAGGTTTCTTGAACACCTCCAGGGATGGGGACTCCACCACCTTCCTGGGCATCCTGTGCCAGTCCCTGACCACTCTTGCAGCAATGAAATTTCTCCTGATGTTCAGTATAAACCCCCTCTGGTGAAAACTGAAGCAATTTCCTCTTCTCTGACTTGTGGGTGCCCCTGCTCTAGCAGAAGGGTTGGACTGGGTGACCTCCAGAGGTCACTTCCAGCTCCCACCACGCAAGGATTTGGGCATCCTGTGAATTGCAAGTTCCTCTTCTCTTGCAGCTCTTTACCCTTTCCTCTTTTGCCAGTTACTGCTTTACCTCTCCAGGTCAGCACCTCTGCAAGAAGTTCATAAATCTTTCTTACAAGGCACTAACACTTCCCTGATTGATTTTTAAATGAACTCCTGCATGCATACCCCACCTTAACCTTCAAGCCCAGCACCAACACCTCATTATTTCCAGCATCCTTGAGCACCCTGTACCTGAAAATCCCCTCTCTTTTCCCTCTGAAAAGGAGAAACACAGAGCCCTGCAGGTACCAAGTTAATTAGAAGGGCAGATAAAGAGAAGAGGAAATGAATAAACAAAGAAATATGAATGAATAAATGAGTCCTGAAGATATTAAAGGTCATGAAATGATCTCTAAAGTCTGGGTCACTGTTGCACCCTTGGTGCAGCTTGATGCCATTTCCTCTTGTCCTATCTGTTCTATGATTCCATCTGCAGTGACAGGACCAGGGGCAATGGCTTCAAACTAGAGCAGAGCAGATTTAGACTGGATGTAAGGAATAAGTTCTTCACTATGGGGGTGGTGGAATGCTGGAACTGGTTGCCCAGGGAGGTGGTTGAGGCTCCATCCCTGGGGATATTCAAGGTAAGATCCAAGGAGGCCCTGAGCAACCTGAGCTCACTGAGGATATCCCTGCTGACTGCAGGGGTTGGACTGGATGAGCTTTGGAGGTCCCCCCCAGCCCAGCCCATTCTATGATTCTGTGACTCTATCACTTATTCTTTGGGAGAGGAGACCAATCCCACCTCATTGCAACCTCCTTTCAGGGAGCTGTAGAGAGCAATGAGCTCTCCCCTCAGCCTCCTCTTCTCCAGACTGAACACCCCCAGCTCCCTCAGCTGCTCCTCCCCAGCCCTGTTCTCCAGACCCTGCCCCAGCTTGGTTGCCCTTCTCCAGCCCTCAATCTCTCATAGCCCATGAAAGTCCCCTCAGGTCTTGGAGTCAGAATGAAACCTCAGTCCTTCAATGGAGGCTTTTCTTGGCAGCTTTGCAGACATAGTGAATACACTGAGCAAACCCTGAGTGATTTATTTCTCTCCTAGCACTCTGAGTTGCTGTTTGAATCAAGAGCAGAGCCTGCCTGCTGCTCGAGCTGCACTCCAGCATCATTAATAAACAGCCCTGGTTAGAAAGTCAAGTGGCTGAGTTCTCAGCTCCCTTTTGGAAGCTGCCCTGATTAAAACATCCATTAGTAGAAATTGTGTTTTTATGGTTAACCCAGTGGGCTAAGCAGGGAGGTGCATTAAGCTGTTACACCTTTTGCAGCCACCAGATTGAACTACTTGGTGCATCTGTTTAGTAAACTGCAAAAAGAAAACACACTGAAGGGTGTTGGCAAACATTGGGCTTTGGTTTGTGTCTCTTAAGCCTTTCTTTTGACTCAGCTGTAAGCACTGTTTGGGTTTGCTTCACGACAATGTCCTCCTCTGTGTTTAAATGTGGTTGCAGAGTGCTGAAAAGAGGATGGTCACAGGATCAGAGGATGTTAGGGGTTGGAAGGGACCTCCAAACATCATCCAGTCCAACCCCCCTGCCAGAGCAGGAGCATAGAATCCAGCACAGGTCACACAGGAACACATCCAGACAGGGCTGGAAAGGCTCCAGAGAAGGAGACTCCACAACCTCTCTGGGCAGCCTGCTCCAGGGCTCTGTGACCCTCACAGGGAAGAAGTTCCTCCTCATCTTGAGGTGGAACCTCCTTTGCTGGAGTTTATATCCATTGCCCCTTGTCCTACCACAGGGTGCAGCTGAGCAGAGCCTGTGCCCTCCCTCTTGACCCTCAGCCCTCAGATATTGATAGACATTGATCAGATCCCCTCTCAGTCTTCTCTTCTCCTGACTAAACAGCTCCTGGGCTCTCAGCCTCTCCTCCCCAGGCAGTGCTGCAGTCCCTTCAATATCCTTGTAGCCCTCCCTTGGACTCTCTCCAGCACTCTCTGTCCCTGTGGAACTGGGGGGCCCAGCACTGGCTGCAATATTCCAGGTGAGGTCTCACCAGGGCAGAGTAGAGGGGGATAAGAACCTCCCTGGATCTGCTGGACACTCTTGATGCCCCCCAGGATCCCATTGGCCTTCTTGGCCACCAGGGTCAGGTTCCAAAAGTGGACTTTTTGACCTGTGCTCTGTGCAGGGCCACCCTTGCCTTTTTCTTCCCTTATGCTCTAGTACCAGAAGATTTGGAATGTTTAATCTGGTTGTTGGTTTGTAGGAAGGCTGATCCATTTAAACTGGGCAAAAACTGTATCTCAAACATTCCAGCCTGCTCAGCTCAGTGCTGACAGCTCAGCTTGCACCCAAGGATTTCCTGCCTTCCTCCACCTGCTAACCAAGAGAATTACTTGACCCTAAAAAACTCTGTGCTCAGTGAAGAAACCACCTCTTTAAATCTCCTTCTGACTCAGGAGGAAAGTGTGCTTCTCATCCCTGCTCTTGGGTCATGCCTATATTAGGGTAGCAGAGAGGCCTGAACTGGTTTTGCCTGCATGGAGGCTAGGAGTGGAGGAGAGCATGGTACAGGACCTGTAAGTTGTGTAAATCCTTCTGGTCTTACTCCTGTGCTGGTTCTGCTGTGTTAAGTCTCTGAAGTGCTTTTGGCACTGTTTATGGATTGAGGTCTCCTTTAGCTTGGCTGTGGCTGTGCTGCACTAGTTGTGGAGCTCCTCAGCTCTGAGGACGGACTGAGGGAGTTGGGGTTGTGCAGTCTGGAGAGGAGAAGGCTCCCAGGAGACCTTCTTGTGGCCTTCCAATATCTGAAGAGGGCTACAAGAAACCTGGGGAGGGACTTTTGAGGGTGTCAGGGAGTGATAGGACTGAGGGGGATGGAGCAAAACTAGGAATGGGTAGATTAAGATTGGATGTTAGGAAGAAGTTGTTCCCCATGAGAGTGGTGAGAGACTGGCACAGGTTGCCCAGGGAGGTGGTGGAAGCATCATCCCTGGAGGTGTTTGCAGCCAGGCTGGATGTGGCTGTTTGCAGCCAGGCTGGATGTGGCTGTGAGCAGCCTGCTGTAGTGTAAGGTGTCCCTGGCCATGGCAGGGGGGCTGGAACTGGCTGAGCCTTGAGGTCCCTTCCAACCCTGACAGTTGTATGGTTCTACTGACATCCCAGCCTCTCTGTACCCTCCTCTGCCCTGTGCTTTCTGTCTCTGCTTGGGTGTTGTCCCTCCTGCTGCCCTTTCTCCAGGTGTGGAAGGTACCAGCCCTTGCACCTGGCTGTGCAGCTTTCCCTGAAGCCCTCAGCTCCACGCTGCGTGGCTGTGGGGAATATCAGCTTGCAGAAAAGCAGTGCTTGGCTTTTTCCACAACCTTGAGGGAAAGACCTCTCTGCCCTGGCTCAGGTTACCCTTAGGGCTCCAAGGCTGTGAGGAAAAAGAACCAAATGCTTTTTGAAGTTTTGTATTTCCTGACTGCTTGGGTTTGGTAGTCCCAAAGCATCATTCCCACCTCCATCTCCGCTCCTTGCTTCCTATGCTGTTCTTGGCCCTACTCCAAGCCCATGGAGCATCCCATCAGCCGAGGGCCTGCTGGAAGGGGGGCATATTTTTAGTTCCCAGCTTGTGCATGATTGCTTTTCCCCATACAGAGCTCCAGGGAGCTTGATGGAGTTTATAGGAATGGGTGGGTGCTGAGTGAACCCTGAGTGGATGATCCTGCCTGTGCCTTTGCTCCCTGGGAGGGGGATGGGAGCAGGACCAGCAATGGTCTCTGCTGGAAGCAGCATGAGCTCAGGCTTGCAGCCACGCTGCTGTGGATGCTAGAATGGCAGGAAGTGAAACCAGCCAGGTTTGCTCCATCTTAGGCTGAAATTCCCAGATGCCAGCAACTTCTTGAGATATTCACAACTACTAAATTTGCACTAAAAACAAACAGAAATGCTGACAGCCAGAGCCTGCTGATTTCACTGCTTTCAACACAGCTTTACTTTCTTCCCCCCCCCCACCCTCCCCTCCTTCTCCTAAAAAGCTTGATGCAGGGAGCTGGCTCTGACTTGGCTCCTGAGTCATCACTAGCGTTGTCACCCACCCCAGCTGCAGAGCTTGGTGCTGCTGCTGTTCCTCAGCCAGTTGGTATTTACCCCTCTGGGAGGCTGGAAAGCTGGAAGGGAATTAAAACTGCACCTTTTGCTTGCAGACTGAGAGACCATCCTGCCCAGGGTGCCAAGACTTAAAGACAGTCTCATTTCTGCTCTTAATTGAGTGTCTTTTGAAAGTCCAGCCACATCTCAGCTCTCTGCTCAGACTTTTGTGCTTGGTGCTAGAGGCGGCAGGACAGGTTTGGCTCTTCAGTGCAGCTGAACACAAGGGGAGGTCAGGAATGGTCTGGGAAGTGTGGCTGAGCTGGCTCCTGGGTGGAGAATACTTGGGATAGTTCTGATAGGTCCCTCAGACAGCCTGGGCAGGTCAGAACTGCAGCAGTTATGTAGCACAGGGATGTTTTAAAGATGCAAACATGCAGCAGCTGATGGCACTGTCAGCCCCAGATCCAAACCCTGCTGAGGCAAAGAATAAACCAAACCAAGAAACCTCTTTGATGTGTCTTCACCTGAGCTATGGATTTTAGGCCATCTCTCTCGTGTGGAGTAAGAATTTTCAGCATCCCTTGCAGCATGCTTCTTCTGATAAGCAATCTGCCTCTCAACAGTTACTTATTAGCCCCTTGGAGGTGGCTGCAGCCATGCTGCAGGGGATCTGCAGCTTGCCACAGCAGCCTTCTGGAGAAACTGGCTGCTCCTGGCTTGGATGGGTGGGCACTGTCCTGGGGCAAAAGCTGGCTGCATGGTTGGGCCCAAAGCATGGTGAGGAATGGAGGGAAATGCAGTTGGTAGCTGAGGGAAAGCGGTCTCTCGGGGAGACCTCATTGCTCTCTACTGCTCCCTGAAAGGAGGTTGTAGCTAGGTGGGGTTTGGTCTCTCCACATACCCAGTGACAGAAGGAGAGGACAGAGTCTCAAGCTGTGCCAGGGGAGGTTTAGCCTGGAGGTTGGGAAGAAATTAATCACAGAAAGAGACATTGGCCATTGGGATGTGCTGCCCAGGGAGGTGGTGGAGTCACCCTCCCTGAAAGTGTTTAAAAACATACTGGATGAGGCACTTGGTGCCATGGTTTAGTAGACTAGATGGTGCTGGGTGACAGGTTGGACTTGATGATCTGGAAGGTCCTTTCCCACCTGGTAAATTCTGTGATTCTGTGCTCCCCAAGGCTCAGTGTTGGTGCAAATCCTGTTTAGTATCTTCATCAACGATCTGGACAAGGGGATGGAGTACCCTCAATGAGTTTGCAGAGGACACCATGTGGATAGGCATAAAGTTAAAGGGATTCTACACAGAGACCTGGACAGGCTGGATTGATAAGCCAACAACAATAAGATGAGGTTCAGTAAGGCCAAATGCCAAGTCCTGCTCTTGGGTCACAACAACTCCATAAAGGCTCCAGGCCTGGGATAGAGTGGCTGGAAAATACCCTGTGGAAAAGGACCTGGAAGTGCTGGTTGACAGCAGCTGAAGGTGAGCCAGGGTGTGCCCAGCATGCCACCAGCAGCCTGGCCTGGATCAGCTGTTGCTGATTGTCCCCTGTTCTGCATACTGATGAGGCCATATCTTGAACACTGAATTCAATTTTGGGGCCCTCACACCAAGAAGGACATTGAGAGGCTGAAGCTGGTCCAGAGAAGGACAAAAGAGCTGGGGAAGGGTCTGGAGAACAGGACACCAAGAAGGACATTGAGAGGCTGAAGCTGGTCCAGAGAAGGACAAAAGAGCTGGGGAAGGGTCTGGAGAACAGGGCTGGGAAGGATCATCTGAGAGAACTGGGATTGTTCAGTCTGGAGAAGAAGAGGCTGAGGGGAGACCTCATTGCTCTCTACAGCTGAAAGGAGGATGCAGTGAGCTGGGGGTTGGTCTCTTCTCCCATGGAACAAGTGATGGGACATGAGGTTTAGGTTAGGCATGAAGAACAGTTTCTTCCCCTTGAGGGCTGTCAAGTCCTGGCTAGGCTGCCCAGGGAGGTGGTGGAGTCCCCATCCCTGGAGGGGTATCACAGCCATGGCAATGTGGCACTCAGGGCCATGTTCCAGTGGCGCCCTGGCAGTGCTGGCTTTAGGGTTGGACTCCATGACCTTAAAAATTCTCTTCCAACCAACTCTGTGATTCTGTGAACCTACTACACAGATACTGAAGGCAAGGCTGGGTAGCAGCAGAGACTGGGAGGCCCTGAGCAGCCAGTTGTCTGTGCTGTATTTACCAGAGCAACCAAAGAAAGCATTATTCAGCAGGAAATGTCTATTTGAGTTTTGTTTTTCCTTTGCTGCATCTGCCACTATTGAGAGGATCAGCTGCAGTCCAGTGTCTGTCATTAGCAACAGACAGCATCAGCGGGGGGAGAGGGTCTCTGGCTTGAATTAGAAGGAGAACAGACTGCAATATATTAATCTTGAAGAGGGATGTTTTTTTTAGTGACCTTGGGCTGATGAACTTCTTGATGTACTTAAGTATAGGGGGAATAAAAAGGGATGAAAAAAAGAAACAGAGAGAAGTCCTAGAATCACAGAATGGGTTGGGTTGGAAGGGACCTTAAAGCTCATCCAGTTCCACCCCTCCTGCCATGGGCTGGGACACCTGCCATGAGCCCAGGTTGCTCAAGGCTTCACTCAGCCTGGCCTTGAACACCTCTAGGGAGCCTCCCTGGGCAACCTGTTCCAGTGTCTCATCTTTGTGGCCCTCCTCTGGACTCTCTCCCTCAGGTGCAGGTCCTTCCTACACAGCAGGCTCCAGACCTGCACAGAGTACTCCAGGTGAGGTCTCACCAGAGCAAAGTGGTAATCATCTGCTTCATATTGGAGGTGTTCAGGAGGAGACTTGATGGGGTGCTTGGTGCCATGGCTTAGTTGTTTGGGTGGGTTGGATCGGTTGATAGGTTGGACATGATGATCTTGAAGGTCTCTTCCAACCTGGTCTATTCTCTTCTTTCTCTTCTTTCTTTTCTCCTCTCCTCTCCTCTCCTCTCCTCTCCTCTCCTCTCCTCTCCTCTCCTCTCCTCTCCTCTCCTCTCCTCTCCTCTCCTCTCCTCTCCTCTCCTCTCCTCTCCTCTCCTCTCCTCTCCTCTCCTCTCCTCTCCTCTCCTCTCCTCTCCTCTCCTCTCCTCTCCTCTCCTCTCCTCTCCTCTCCTCTCCTCTCCTCTCCTCTCCTCTCCTCTCCTCTCCTCTCCTCTCCTCTCCTCTCCTCTCCTCTCCTCTCCTCTCCTCTCCTCTCCTCTCCTCTCCTCTCCTCTCCTCTCCTCTCCTCTCCTCTCCTCTCCTCTCCTCTCCTCTCCTCTCCTCTCCTCTCCTCTCCTCTCCTCTCCTCTCCTCTCCTCTCCTCTCCTCTCCTCTCCCTCTCCCTCTCCTCTCATTAATGAGGGCTCTCTTCAGTAGCCCTGCACATGCCTCTTGGCCAAAGCTGGGTTTGCCAACCTGCTGGAGGTAGTTTTCATGTGTGCAGGAGATGTGCTGCTTCCTCCCAAACTGAGGTGGGGTGGGGTGGGGGGGGTGGAACAAACCCACAAGTGAGAAATGCAGGCCAGAATTTCCCGTCTGGAAGACGGAGAGGATAACAGAAGGAAAAGAAGAGAAATCCATTAATATTTTATAAAGCATTCAAACACTCTAGCAGTGAGTGCCACAGAAAAGCCTCTGAGGAGATAAACAAATTCCTGCCTTTCGGAGCAGATGTTGCAATAATTATAGTCAATAAGGCACAAGGCCATGCGGCACGGAGCGAGCGGAACGAGCTGTTCAGTCCCTCCACTCAGGCAGGCAGGCAGCCTCTGAAAGACAAGCAGAGAATTGCTGGGACTGCAAAAGACCTCCAAGGGCATCAAGGTCAACTGTTGACCCAACACCACCATGGCCACCAAACCATGGCCCCAAGCACCGTGGCCACAGCTTCTCGAACACCTCCAGGGATGGGGAGCACCACGACCACAGCCTTCTCGAACACCTCCAGGCATGGGGACTCCACCACCCCCCTGGGCAGCCTGTGCCAATCCCTGACCACCCTTGCAGCAAAGAAATTTTTTTCCTAATCTCCAACCTAAACCTCCCCTGGGGCAACTTGAGGTCATTTCCTCTTATCTGGGAGAAGAGCCCAACCCCCACTTCTTTGCAACCTCCTCTCAGGGAGCTGTAGGGAGCAATGAGGTCTCCAAACTAAACACCCCCAGTTTCCTCAGCTGCTCCCCAGCCCTGTTCTCCAGACCCTTCCCCAGCTTTGTTGCCCTTCTCTGGCCACTCTCCAGCCCCTCAACACCCTTCTTGGTTTGAGGGGTCCAAAGCTGAATCCAGTATTCGAGGTATGGCCTCAGCAGTGCCGAATCACTTCTGTGATGCTTCTGGCTACCCCATTGCTGATCCAGGCCAGGATGCTGTTGGCTGTTTTGGCCACCTGAGCACACTGCTGGCTCATCTCCAGCTGCTGTCAACCCTCAGGCTTACACCCATGTATTGATTAGAGCTGCAATTTGGGTGTTTCCATAGGAAACCCTGCAAATGATCAGCACTGCAACATGCAGCAGAGCACAAACCCGCATTTACCTTCTGCCTTTCACCATGTGTGGAGGGACTTACTCAGAGGCTGCAACTCACCCTCACGTGTTGGGGCATGACAGAGCCTTGGGCTCCTGGGTTCTGCAGTGCCAAGTAATAAGGAGGAGAAGAACTGCAGGAACTTTGAGGTGCTTTGGGATCTGGCTCCTGGGGATCCACGCTCCATAAGCATAAAAATGCAGACACAGTCCAAAACAAACCAACCAACCAAACAAACAAAAACCCCAACCCCCAAAAAGATGAAAGTTCTATAATTAACCCAGCACTGATCCAGCACTTACTCACTGGTGGGGCTTGGACCTGGCTGTCTGTGTTGCTGCCATGTGCATACAGACACACTGCTAGCAACTGTTCCCTTTGCCAGCACCTGTCTGCCTTCTGCCTCAGCCACCCTGGTGCAAGCTCTGCAGACTGGCTCAGCTGATGCTCAACTGCCTGCATGGGAGGGATGAGGCTCATGGCTCGGGTCCCAGCTGTCCTCACATTGACCTCAGCAGCTTCTCATTATTTTGGTGTGCTGAGCTCCAGCATTATGTCTCTTCTCACCATATGTACTTAGATTTTCCTGATTGATCTGGGAAAGAGTGGAGGAGGTGAGGGTTGACTCCCAACTGTGTACCACCTCTCCCTGCCTCAGACCCAAGCTGACACCACTGCTGTGGGCAAACCTTGTGAGTCAGAAATGTAAACCTTACCTTGCTCTGGATCCTCTCCAACAGATCCAGCTCCCAACACAAGGAGGACATGGAACTGCTGAAGCAGGTCCAGAGGAGGGCTGCAAAGGTGGTTGAAGGGCTGGGAAGCTGGTCCTACAAGGACAGGCCTCAAGAACTCTGTTGAGCCTGGAGAAGAGAAAGCTCCAGGGAATCTTTAGAGTGGTCCTTGAGGTCCCTGCCAACCCTAACAATTCTATGATCCTGTGATTCCAGTACCTGAAGGGGGCTACAGAAGACCTGGAGAGGGACTTTTTCTAAGGGCTTGCAGTATCAGGATGAGGGATAATGGTTTGAAACAAGAGCAGGGTGGATTTAGCTTGGACATTAGGAGGATGCTCTTTATTATGAGGATGGTGAGACCTTGGTAGGGGTTGCCCAGAGAAGCTGCAGATGCTTCATCCATGCAGGTGTTTATGCCCAGGCTGGATGAAGATTTGGGCAGCCTGGGCTAGTGAGAGGAGGCTCTTTAACTCAAAGCCATTTGAGATTGCTTGTGGAAATGTCTTTTCAGTTCTTTTGCTTCACCTCTGTCCATCCCAGTTTCTAACTGAGATGTCCCCAACTCATGGCTGATTAAATTTTCCCTGCAGCTTTCTGCCTTGGTACTTGTAGGACCTCAGAGCAAGGTAGCAGATTTAACTCCCCCTAGAACTCACCCAATATCTTTGTGCTAATTGCTCTTCATTCAGGTTTCCCTGTGCTGGGGGACACTGCATACAGACACCAGGGTGGGGGTTGAATAGTCACTCTCCATTTGCACCCACCAAAAGCCCCCCCACATGATCCTAATAAGCTCTCGTGGTGGCATTGAAATCTTCTACAGTATCATGTAGGGCTTTGTGCATTGTCTTTGTTAGACATAATTAGCACTTTGAATGTGCACACATCAGATGGTGGTTGAATGGGAGAACTCGTTTAACCCTTCAGCATCCACAGCACATCCCCTCGGCATGCCCTGGGATGACACTGCCAGGGAGCAGCAGGCAGCTTGCTGGTTCCTGTGGGTGCTCTGAGGCTCAGCGTGGTGCTGCATCAAAAGTGCCTGCCCTGGGTTAATTTCTGCAAGAAGATAGGAGGTGGCACAGCCAGGAGAACTGAATCAGACCAGCTGAGGGGATATCATAGGATTGTTGGGGTGGGAAAGACCTTTAAGATCATTCAGTCCAACCAGCAACCCACCACCACCACGGCCACTAAACCATGGCCCCAAGTGCCATGGCCACAGCTTTCTTGAACACCTCCAGGCATGGGGACTCCACCACCTCCCTGGGCAGCCTGTCCCAATCCCTGACACTGCAGCAGAGAAATTTTTCCTCATCTCCCACCTTAACCTCCCCTGGCACAATTTCAGGCCACTTCATCATGTTCTGTCACCTCATACAGCTCCCTGAAAGGAGGTTGGAGTGAGGCTGGTGTTGGCCTTTCCATGGCTGACTGCAGGGAGGTCAGACTAGATGACCTTTGGAAGTTCCTTCTGGCCCAGACCAAGTGACCAAGGACAGGACAAGAGGAAATAGCCTCAAGCTGCACCGAGGGCAGTTTAGGTTGGATGCTAGGAAGAATTTCTTTACTGAAAGAGTAGTGAGGCAATGGTACAGGCTGCCCAAGGAGGTAGTGGAGTCACCATCACTGGAGGTGTTCAAGAAATTAATAGATGTGGCACTTTAGGACATGGTCTGGTGGTCATGGAGGTGTTGCGTAGAAGGTTGGACTTGAATCTCTCCAGAGTTCCCTTCCAACCCTCACTGTTCTGTGATTCCCTGAGCTTAGAACTCTTTTCTAACCTTAATGATTCTATAATCTAGCAGTGATGCTGTGAGGGTTAATGTCTTCAGCCCCACACAGGCAGAGGAGGGCTTCAGCTGGGTCTTCTGAAATAGCTCAGGTGGGGTTTGTGGGGAGTGCTGGCAGCAGGGAGAGAAGCTGGTGTTCTTCTGCTGAATTCAAGAGTTTTCTGAATAGGAAGGGAAAAAAAAAATCTGTCAATATTCCAGGTAATTTACCTCAAGGAGTAGGATCTTAAGGCTGACAATTGAAATCAATAAGTACGAGCAGAGCCTGGCCTGAATGGACAGGACAGAGCAGAGAGGTGACCTCAGTTGGCAGTGCTGGCCTGGCAAGCTGATGCTCACCTGAATCATGGAATCATAGAATGATCTGGCTAGGAAGGGACCTCCAAAGGTTATCTACTCCAAACCCCTCTGCTGTTAGCAGGGACACCCTCAACTAGATCAGGTTGCCCAGAGCTCTGATGAGCCTCACCCTGAATATCTCCAGGGCTGGGGCCCCAACCACCTCCCTGTGAAACCTGTTCCAGTGTTCCACTACCCTCATGGGTACTCCCCCACTACTCCAGCAGCCAGCACATCCTCTGGCATCCCTTGCTTACCCAGGAGGCATTCCTGGAGGAAAACTCTGTGGAGAGGCAGAGGGTTGGGGAACCCATTCAGGACAGCCAGCCCTAAGCAAGTCTGTGCAACGTGTTGGGTTGTTATTCCAACCCAGCATGGATGGGATAATGATAGTGGTAGCAACACCAGGAGGGAAAAGTGTGGCTGTTGACCCTGACTTGGTTCAGCCTCTGCACAGGATGGTGATGGTTTGGCTTCTTCAGGACTTACCCAAATGAGGAGGAACCCTGCCTGGGTTGTGAGGAGTGAGCTCTGCTTCAGGCAGCTCTCCTGTGCTGATGATGTCTTGTGCTGTCCTTTCCTCTGGGTTTACTGAGCAAATTGAGACTACCTCTTGGTTTTTCTCTCTTGCTTTGCTCAGCACTCACAAGGGGCTGTTTCTGTACCAGACTGAGAAGTGACTTGCATGCTTCATTTTCTTTGCTCTCACAAGTCCAAACAGATCCCTTCCCTTCTCTGTCTCGCTTCAGGCATCTGTTGCTGGGTTTCTCCTTTTGTCCTTACTGCATTTTAAGTCATTTCCATGAGTTTCTGGAGCATACAGGGTGTTCCCAGCATGGCACTGGGAGCCCAGCAGGTCACCTTGTCCTGCCCCAGCTTGGCTCCCCTGCACTGTTTGGAGGCGGTCTGTGTTTCTGCTGCTTCCTTTTTGATCTTCCTCAATAATGGCTGCAAATAGGACTAAGAGGCCCTCCTCCTTCCTCCTCCTTTGTTCCATCTTATCACTATTAAAGAAAGTTGAGGCTCCCACTGGAGGGGTGTCAGGAGGTTATCTTTTATTTATTCATTCATGCATGTAAGCTTCCCTGCATAGGAGGAGGCACCAGGCTTTCAAAAGGGAAGGCAGGAGCCGTGCATGGTCTGCCCCAGGATTTATGCAAATATGGATATTTTTATGCCAATTTGCAGTCAACTGTCTGTCTTGTCAGGAGGAGGGGAAAAAAAAAGTGGCAAGCCTGGCTACAAGCCAGAGCACAAGGCAGCCATCCTCCCTCTGCCTGCTCTGCTCGCAGGGAAGGGGCTCCCACGGATGCCAGGCGAGGAGCTTTGGCATCACCTCTCCGCTGGCACAGATGTCTGGGGTGAGGGCTGCCGGCCCGTGGGCTGGGAGGGGGGAGGTGAAACCAGAAACTGGGGTATGTGTGTGTGTGTGATTTCCTTGCTGTTAGTCCCCTCTGCCTCTTGCTGGGGGTTTGTCTTGGCTGCGTCACATCGCGCTGGGACGGTCCGCGCTCACCTCTTGGCTGCGATCGCCGTCCGCCAGCTGCCCCCCAGCCCGGGGATGCTGAGATATCCGAGCTGCCCAGCACAGAATATTGGGAAGGAGGGAGGAGGGAAGGCCGCAGAACTGCCTCTCATAGTCCCACCCTGCTGTTAATTTTTCCTAGACATCCCTCCTTATCAGCATTTTGTAGCTTCCAGCCTCGTTAATTGGCGAGAGACACCGCCAAGAAATCCGGGGCGCGTTGGTCGGAGCTGCTGCAGGAAGCTCTGAATTATGTGTGAGGCTGGAAGCCTTGCAGCTGTCTTTGGACATGTGAAAAAAAAACCACCCCAACAACACAAAAACCCAACCCCAAAAAACTTTCCATAAACATTTCTAGAGGCTCTGGGGTTTTAAATGAGTTTTATTTAAATATATATATATATAAAAGATCAGAAGAGACAAAAGAGTCCTTGGGGGATGCCTCTTCAACTGGAAGTGCTGGAAATCTGTTTCAGGTTGTAGTTAGAATAGAATAGAATAGAATAGAATAGAATAGAATAGAATAGAATAGAATAGAATAGAATAGAATAGAATAGAATAGAATAGAATTAACCAGGTTGGAAGAGACCTTTGAGATCATCAAGTCCAACCTACCCATGGAGGTGGTGGAGTCATCATCATTGGAGGTGTTCAGGAGGAGACTTGATGGGGTGCTTGGTGCCATGGTTTAGTTGATTAGGTGGGTTGGATTGGTTGATGGGTTGGACATGATAATCTTGAAGGTCTCTTCCAACCTGGTCTATTCCATTCCATTCCATTCCATTCCATTCCATTCCATTCCATTCCATTCCATTCCATTCCATTCTAACATCCAGCTTAAACCTCCCCTGGTGCAGCTTGAGACTGTGTCCTCTTGTTCTGGTGCTGGTTGCCTGGGAGAAGAGACCAACCCCCACCTGGCTACAACCTCCCTTCAGGGAGTGGTAGTTCATGTTGATTGTTTTAAATCACTGATGTGGAGGGACTCTGTGAGTGGGAGTTCATGCAGTGTTAACCACAGGAGGTTCCACCTCAACATGGTGACAGCCACAAGGATTTTCTGCAGCACACCACAGCACTTTGATTTGCCCCTGCACCGAGCCTGGTGTGGCTCTCTTCATCTGCGGCCACACTGCTTTGGATGCAGCCCAGGTTGCCAATGGCCTTCTGGAGTGCCAGTGACCATTGCTGGCTCCTGTGCAGCTTTTCACCCCTCAGCACCTCCAAGTCCTTCTCTGCAGGGCTGCTCTCAATAAATGTTTATAATGCTTTTAATAAATGTCTATCAATAGCTCAGGGCTGGGGGTCAGGAGGGAGGGGACAGGTTGCACCCTGGGGTAGGACAAGGAGCAATGGATGGAAACTACAACACAGGAGGTTCCACCTCAAGATGAGGAGGAACTTCTTCACTGTGAGGGTCACAGAGCCCTGGAGCAGGCTGCCCAGAGAGGTTGTGGAGTCTCCTTCTCTGGAGCCTTTCCAGCCCTGTCTGGATGTGTTCCTGTGTGACCTGTGCTGGTTTCTATGTTCCTGCTCTGGCAGGGGGATTGGACTCAATGACATCCAGAGGTCCCTTCCAACCCCTAACATCCTCTGATCCCGTAAGCCATGAATAAAAGTGATGTCTCAAGTGATAAGAGTTATCTGAAGTGTTGGAAGTCAGCTCAAGCTGACTTCATCCATCCTCTCAAACATGAAATCTGGGGGTGGTTTAGTCTTACCTGAGCTTAGCTCTCATCTTATTTCCAATGTGAGGAGTTGTCTTTTTTCTTTCTTATTTTTTTTTTGCCCCAGCTCCTGCTCTAAATCTTTTTATGCTTTTGTCACTTTTGTTTGCAGTCAAATATTTGGGAGGGTTTCTGTTTTCTTTGGATGCCTTCACTCAAAAATGAGCAAAAAAGGAGAGGAATTATGAAAACAAGAGGCTTTGTGCCAGCCTCCAGTCGAAAACACTGAGGAAAGGATGGAGTCTGCTACCTCTTGTAGCTTGGAGTCAGACTTTCTAAGACATTTTGTTACCTAAAAGTCTTTGGAGAACTCAGTAGAGACCTGTGGAAGATCTGGAATCACAGAATTCTGTGATTCTGGAATCACAGAATTGTCAGGGTTGGAAGGGACCTCAAGGATCAGCCAGTTCCAACCCCCCTGCCATGGCCAGGGACACCTCACACTACAGCAGGTTGCTCACAGCCACAGCCAGCCTGGCTGCAAACACCTCCAGGGATGAGGCTTCCACCACTTCCCTGGGCAACCTGTGCCAGGCTCTCACCACCCTCATGGGGAGGAGTTTCTTCCTAACATCCAACCTGAATCTACCCATTTCTAGTTGTGCTGCATCCCCCCAGTCCTATCACTCTCTGACACCCTAAAAAGTCTCTCCCCAGATACTGGAAAGTATGATCTGGAATGTCCTGACAGAGATGCCCAAACCCTTTACCTGTTGATGTTAATTGATGGTTTGACTTGATGATCTTAGAGGCTTTTTCCAACCCAAGCAATGCAATGAGTCTATGATGAGTCTGCATTTACAGTGAAGGGTCCCTTGGTTTATTGCTTCCCCTCAACAGTTGTTTGAAGGAGGCTGAGTTATTACTGCACCCATTCCTCCACCTAGATCAGGCTGCCCAAGGCTCCTTTCCCAGGGAGGTGGTGGAGTCACCATCCCTGGAGGTGTTCAAGAGAGGATTGGATGTGGCGCTTGGTGCCATGGTTTAGCAGTCATGAGGTGTTGGGTGACAGGTTGGAGTTGATGATCTCTGAGGTCTTTTCCAACCTTATTGATTCTATGATCCTATGACTCAACCACCTCCCTGGGCAACCTGTTCCAGTGTCTCCCCACTCTCCCTGTGCAGGACTTCCTCCTGATGCTCAGCCTAAATCTGCCCTGCTCCAGTTTCAGACCATTGCCCCTCATCCTACTTTGTGTTTTCTCAACTACTAAAGCATATAGAATAATTCAGTGGGGCCCTCAACTACAGCTGGTGACCCAGAGAACCTGGGTTCTAATTGCTTGACAACACTGAGAGATTACTTTGTGCTCTCTAGGCAGCAAAAAAACAGCACCAAATTTAACATGGAGGCTAAATTGCTACCCACTCCTCCCTGCAACAGTTAACAACCATCAGGCTTTCTTCAGGAGAGGAGCTGGGGCTAGATAAAAATCAATTGAAAAGAATTAAAGTTTCTTGTGGTTGGAAAGGATGCTCAAAATGGTTGGGTTTAAGTAGATCTGCTCTGAGCCTCGGTGTAAATGAAAGGGCAGGGGAGGTAATTCCTGCCTAAATTTGAGCTCAGTGTTGGAAAACGCTTGGGCTGTGCTAACAGAGCATCACAGGCACCCAGGAGCAGAGGCTGAGGGAGACAAACAGCGTCTCAGGGGTGCTTGGGGTGCAGGGAGTTGCTGTATTCCCGAGGAGAGTGGACTTTGCAGCCAGCCTGTGGGTAAAGGAGAAGGCTGGGGAAGGGTCTGGGGAACAGGGCTGGTGAGGAGCGGCTGGGGGTGTTCAGCCTGGAGAAGAGGAGGCTGAGGGAGAGCTCATTGCTCTCTACAGCTCCCTGAGAGGAGGTTGGAGTGAGGTGGGGCTTGGGCTCTTCTCTCTAGTCTCAGGTGATAGAAGAGAGGAAATGGCCTGGAATTGTGCTAGGGGAGGGTTAGGCTGGAGAAGAGGAAAACTTTCTTTGCTGCAAGAGTGGTCAGGGATTGGAAGGGGCTGCCCAGGGAGGTGGTGGTGTCCTCAACCCTGGAGGTGTTCAAGAAAGCTGTGGCCATGGGGCTTCAGGGCATGGATTAATGGCCGTGGTGGTGTTGGTTGGGCTTGATGATTTTAGAGGTCTTTTCCAGCCCAACCCAAACAATTCCATGATTCTTTGGAATCTGGGTTTGAAGTCTGCCCTTGCCTGCCAGCAGAGAGGTTTTGTTACTGTTTCCCCCCCATTTTCAGCATTTCAGCTGAGCTGTGTTGGAGGGATGTGGTGAAGCCCATGCTTTGGGAAATAATCTGGGTACCTGGTGGAGGCAGATCTGTGACAACCCAGGAATGACAACATGATGCTGTGATTCTATTAAATCCTTCATGAGACTTCAGCAGGGAGGTGGCTATGTCTGTGCCAGGTTTCTTTGTGAGTTCAGCCCTCTGGGATCCAGCTTTGGGATGCCCCATCCCTCTCCCCTGCATTCTATACCCCAAGCTGCTGGCAGTGCTGGGGGGGGTGGGGAGGGGGAGGCAAATCTTGTCCCCAACCTTGGCTCCAATCTCTTTGTGAAATTTGGGGTTTCTTGATGTGAGGAAGTTAGTAGGAAGTCGACATCACCAGGGTAGATGAAGGAACTTCTTGGGAAACAGTGCTGAAGGCAGCTGCAAGGGAGCAGTGACAGTAACTTGTGGAGATAGGACAAGGGGCAATGACTTTGAGCTGGAAGAGGGGAGATTGAGACTGGAGATGAAGAAGAAATTCTTTACTCTGAGGTTGATGAGGCACTGGAACAGATTGTCCAGAGAAGTTGTGGCTGCCTCATCCCTGGAGGTGTTCAAGGCCAGGCTGGGCTGGTGGGAGGTGTCCCTGCCCATGGCAGGGGGTTGGAACCAGATGATCTTTGAGGTCCCTTCCAACTCAAGCCATTCTGTGATGCTAGAACACCAGAGGCATGGATGGTGAGGAGGCTGCTCTCAGCCTTCAGCCTTCACTTAGAGAGCTCTTGCCCCCCAAGATGAAGCATTTCACAGTCACACTGAGGGCTGCTCTGTTTTCCTGCCTGTCTGTTCTGGTGATGCAAGCCTGGTGGTGTCCTTTTTTACAGACTTAGAGGCAAGAAGCCATTGTTAGAGCATCTCACAGACCTGTGGCCCTTTAAAGCCCACTTCTGGACAAGTGCTGCTTCCAGAGGTGATCAGAACACAGACCAGCAGGACCCTGCTGTACTGGACTGCACATGCTTGGAGTGGGTGAAGCAGAAAACAAAGCTTGGTGGAGAGATTCCTCCTTGGAAGTCCTGCAAGCAGGATGGGTTTGTAACACATCTGGCCCCAGCGCAGTGTTTCAGCTCCAGTGCTCCTGATCCATTGGGCACTTGCAGAGGGAAGGTGCTGAGATGCTGCAGGCAGCAAATCCCCCTTGCTGCATGAACAGGAGGGGAGATGTCACTCCCAGCATGAGCCATTCTCTGGCACAAGGAGTTCTTGCTGTGCTACATCCACCTCCCTGGTGACAGCAGGGCAGACCTCGCCTCCATCCCAGCTGTCTCCAGCAGCCAGCTGGGAGCAGGGCTTCCCTCTGCCTTCCCCCTCTTGGACATGCAGGAAAACCTTCCCTGCTGTTCTTTTGTCTTGCTGGTAGCAGCTGCAGCTGGTTCCTCTCTGCTCCTGTGATATCTTCCCTCTGGCCTCTGCAGAGCTTTGGAAAGGAGAGGTCAGAAGATGCTGGGTTGCTGTTATTTATTTATTTAGGGTGGTGGTAGGGAGGGGGGTGGGGGAGGTGAGATGAAATGCAGATTGAGAGCCTTTCCTGTGCCTTGTACAGCAGAGAATGGAGGGGTGGGGTGGGGGGGAAGCTAAAAACAACCACATTTTTTCCTTACTGCAGCCTGAGTCCTGCCCCTTTGGAAATCAACTCTTGGGCATGGCTGGAAAACTGTTTTCTGGGAGGTTTTCCCCCCCCCCCCCCCCTTTTGGCTGTGCTCTGAAGCTTTTTCCCATCCTCCATTAAAATAAAGCCATCTGCCAGGAGGCCTTGTACTTCTGCCAGACCACTGAACTGGCCCATGCAGGACAATTCTGGGATGGTTCTTCTGCACCTCATAAAACCCTGTTAATGCAGATTTTTATGATTCCTTCTTTTTTCTCCCCCCCCCACCTCCTTTAGCTTACCCCTGTCTTTTATTTCATGTGGCATGGCAGAGGATTTTGGGGTTGTATTCCTGGCTGGCTGAGCGTGTGCTGTGTGATATGGAGTTGGGAGAGGGGAGGGGAAGGGAGGGGGTGAGGGGAAAGGAAAGAAAAGAACTATTCCAGTGGGGGCTAGAAGGAAACTGAATGACATCCTGCCTGGGCTGTGAGTGAAAATTAAGCTGAAATTTCCCCAGGTGAAAGGCCACTGAAGTGTTTGTGCAGCTGAGCATGGCTGGGCTCTTTTCCCTCTGCTTTTTTCACACCATCTCTTCTGCCTGGAGCCTTGACAAACCCCCACAATTAATTCTGGTTGCTTCTTTTTTCTCTTCTTCTTTTTCATCTGTAGCTGGACCCTCCCTGAGATGCTCTTTGCATCTCTGTTTTTTGCTCTTGGTCACGAGGATGAGCAGAGGGCTGGAGCTGCTCTCCTGTGAGGACAGACTGAGGGAGTTGGGGTTGTTCAGTCTGGAGTGGAGAAGACTCCCAGGAGACCTTCTTGTGGCCTTCCAGTATCTGAAGAGGGCTACAAGAAAGCTGGGGAGGGACTTTTGAGGGTGTCAGGGAGTGATAGGACTGGGGGGAATGGGGCAAAACTAGAAATGGGTAGATTCAGATTGGATGTGAGGAAGAAGTTCTTGCCCATGAGGGTGGTGAGAGCCAGGCACAGGTTGCCCAGGGAGGTGGTGGAAGCCTCATCCCTGGAGGTGTTTGCAGCCAGGCTGGATGTGGCTGTGAGCAACCTGCTGTAGTGTGAGGTGTCCCTGGCCATGGCAGGGGGGCTGGAACTGGCTGATCCTTGAGGTCCCTTCCAACCCTAACAGTTGTATGATTCTATGTCAGGGGTTGGAAGGTACCCAAAGAAATTATCAAGTCCAACTCCCCTGCCAGAGCAGGACCATACAATCTAGCTCAGGTCACACAGGAACACATCCAGATGAGTCTTGAAAGTCTCCAGAGAAGGAGACTCCACAACCTCTCTGGTCAGCCTGTTCCAGTGCTCTGTGACCCTCACAATGAAGAAGTTCCCCCCTGAGTTGAGGTGGAAGCTGCTGTGCTGTACCTTATATCCATTGTCCCTTGTCCTATCCCAGGGAGCAAGTGAGCAGAGCCTGTCCCTTCCCTCCTGACCCCCAGCCCTCAGATATTTATGATGATGTCTAATTGCTAATTAAGACCTGAAGGGTTGAGGGGGAGGGTGGGAAATAATCAAACAGTAGCTGTGACAGTCGTAAAGCTCTGGAGTTTGGTATTTTAAAGGGTTGGTGAAAGGTGCCAGATAGCCTGAGAGCCATCCTGCGTGAGCTGTGCCTTATCTCCAGCCTGGAAGAGCAAAGTGTGTCCCTTCAAGGCCTCATTCCATGCAAATGGATTTTCCCTGATCTTTTTTTTTGTTCCTGTGGGGCCATGTAGCATCACCCTGGATCCTGGGAGCATGAGACCTGAGGACCACCAGACTCTGCAGATCAAATCAGCACCCATTAGGTATTAGTTTCCTTCTCCCAGACTTGAGCTGATGACAGGATGAAAGGTCACCAGTGATGAATAATTGGCAGGAGCAAAGGCTGGCACTGGTGGGGCCACACCTGGACTACTGGGTTCAGGTTTGGGGGCCTCACCCCAAGAAGGACACTGAAGTTCTGGAGCAGGTCCAGAAAAGGGCAACAAAGCTGGGGAAAGGTCTGAAGAGCAGGGCTGAGGGAAGTGAGGTTGCTTGTTCTGGAGAAAAGAAGTCTGAAGGGAGAACTCATTGCTCTCTACAGCTCCCTGGAAGGAGGTTGGAACCAGCTGGGGTGTGGTCTCTTGTCCCAAATGATAGGATGAGAGGAAATGGCCTCGAGTTGCATCACAGGAGGTTTAATTTGGACAGCAGAAGAAAATTCTTCCCTGAAAGGGTTCTCAAAGCCTGGCACAGGCTGCCCAGGGAGCTGGTTGAATCTCCATCCCTGGAGGTGTTTCAAAGCCATCTAGATGTGGAGCTGAGGGATGTGTTTTAACACCAGCCTTAGTAGCATTAGGTAATGGTCGGTCTCTCTCATCTTAAAGGTCTTTTCCAGCTGAAATGCTTCTGTGAGATATCTTTATCTTCCCAATGCACCTTCTCTAAACTGTGCAAAGCCACCTGATGGCTGATCCATCCACCCCCCCATGGACTGAAGCTTGTGCTGCTGTGTTACAGAGGCAGCACAGGCAGAAGGAAGAGCTGGGTTAGGTTGAGACTTGTGCACCAGCAAATTGCTAAGCAGAGCTGAACATGTTTGTGGTTGCTGGTATGGAAAACCCAGTCTGAGCTGCAGCCACCAGCCTGTGTTCTCAGGGCTGTGTTTTGGGGTTCTTTTTCTCAAGGGCCAACATCCTTTTGCTTGTTAACTGAAGAAACTTGATGGAGAACCTCACACCACCAACTCTCTGCTCTTGAGGATGCAAACACATTTTGTGGGGCTCAACAGGATCAGAGGATGTTAGGGGTTGGAAGTGACCTCCAAACATCATCCAGTCCAATCCCCCTGCCAGAGCAGGAGCATAGAATCACAGGAACACATCCAGACAGGGCTGGAAAGGCTCCAGAGAAGGAGACTCCACAACCTCTCTGGGCAGCCTGCTCCAGAGCTCTGAGACCCTCACAGTGAAGAAGTTCCTCCTCATGTTGAGGTGGAACCTCCTGTCCTGGAGTTTCCATCCATTACCCCTTGTCCTATCCCAGGGTGCAACTGAGCAGAGCCTGTCCCCTCCCTCCTGACCCCCAGCCCTCAGCTATTGATAGACATTGATCAGATCCCCTCTCAGTCTTCTCCTCTCCTGACTAAACAGCCCCAGGGCTCTCAGCCTCTCCTCACCAGGCAGTGCTGCAGTCCCTTCAGCATCCTGAGAGCCCTCCCTTGGACTCTCTCCAGCAGATCCCTGGATCCCTCTTGAACTGGGGAGCCCAGTACTGGTTGCAATATTCCAGGTGAGGTCTCACTAGGGCAGAGTAGAGGGGAAGAAGAACCTCTCTTGATGTGCTGGACACACTCCTCTGAATGCCCTCCAGGATCCCATTGGCTTTCTTGGCCACCAGGACAGCATTTATTGAGCTGATTGAAAGAAAACAAAACAAAAACCCAAACCAAACCAAAGGGGTTAAAAAACAACCCAGAATAAAGAGACATTTCTAGAACTCATTGGATAACAGAATGGAGCAATCCTTCCAGCACCTCTCCTAGAGGAGAGCCTCTTAATTTCCGAGGCATAGCAGATAGGGAGGGTAGCTGTGTAACTTCCCTCACACCTCCTGCTAAATTAATGTTTCAGAGCCCTGCAGACTTTGTGGCTTCTGGGAACACAAACAGGCTGGAATGGTTATTTCAGGTTAGGAGAAACACTGCAGGTTGGAAATTAAAATACTTCCTCTGTGGTTTGCATAGAGCTTGTAACTTATGTTCCTCCTGACGTCCATAAAAGCCAAGGCTCTGGTTACTGCTGTTAAATAGAGCTGGGGAGGAAAATGGAGCAGTTTGACTAAATCAGGACAGAATGGTGAGGGTTGGAAGGGACCTCTGGGGATTGAGTTCAACCCTCCTGCCAAAGCAGGGTGACCCAGGGCAGGTCACACAGGAAAGCAGCCAGGCAGGTTTTGAAAGTCTTTAGAGAAGGAGACCTCACAACCTCTCTGGGCAGCCTGCTCCAGGGCTCCAGCACTCTCACAACGAAGAGGTTTCTCCTCCTGTTGAGGTGGAACCTCCTGGGTTCCAGCTTGTAGCTGTTGTTCCTTGTCCTGTCACTGGGCAGCACCAAAAGGAGCCTGGCCCCAGGCTCTTGCCCCTCACCCTTTAGCTCTTGCTGAGCATTGCTCAGATCCCCTCTGGGGATACTCTTCTCCAGGCTCAACAACCCCAGGGCTCTCAGCCTTTCCTCATCACACAGATGTTCCAGTCCCTTCATCATCCTCCTAGCCCCCACTGGGCTCTCTCCAGTACATCCCTGTCCTGTCTGTTTAATGGAGTTCTCGTTTCTCTTGAGCAGTGCAAGAGGGACTCTGCTCTTCACAGGTACTGAACGAGGTGGTTGGGGCCCCGTCCCTGGAGGTGTTTAAGCCCAGGCTGGACAAGGCTCTGGCCAGCCTGATCTAGTGTGGGGTGTCCCTGCCCATGGCAGGAGGGTTGGAACTAGATGATCCTTGTGGTCCCTTCCAACCCTGACTGATACTATGATGCTATGATCCCTGCACCAGTTTTGGGGTGATCCTGGGAGATCCTATGCTCTGTCTGGGGCTTGAGGAAGAAATGATGGCTTCAAGCCATGCCCATGGCATCGTGCTTCAGCTCAGGAACAGCAACAAGCCTTCCTCTGTCACCACATGTTGCTGAACCATGTCAGGCAGCCTTTGCTTTTAGAAGGGCCTGTGGGGATAGGAGGAGGAGCAATGGTTTGAAACTGGAGCAGGGCAGATTTAGGTTGGACATCAGGAGGAAGTTCTGCACAGTGAGAGTGGTGAAATACTGGAACAGGTTGCCCAGGGCTGTGGTTGAGGCCCCATCCCTGGAGACATTCAAAGTCAAACTTGATGAGCACTGAGCAACCTGATCCAATTGGAAGTGTCCCTGCTGACTGCAGGGGGGTTGGACATGATGACCCTTGAGGGTCCCTTCCAACCCAGTGCATTCTGTGAGTGAGTGCTCACGTGCACTTTAAAAGGAATTGAGAATATGTTCTATAGTATTAGTAATCCATCTGTTAATTGTAGGCTGTTTCCTTCCACTTGTTCCTGCTGTGTGAGGTTCTGTAGCTCCCAGCTGAACACCTTGCAAATATTTATGCCATGAGGTTCATAACTAGCAAGGCAGGGGGCAGGGTTTGGAAAATGATTTTCATTGAGGATAGAACATTTCTTCCTTTCTATCATGTTTGGCTCTCCCTCTTTCAGTTCAAACCATCACCCCTTGTCCTGTCCCAACAGGCCCTGCTCAAAACTCTGTCCCCCAGCTTTCCTCTGGCCTCTTTAAGCACTGAAAGGCCACCAGAAGTTCTCCCTGGAACCTTCTCTTCTGCAGGCTGAACAACCCCAACTCTCTCAGCCTGGCCCTACAGTAGAGGGCTTCCTGCCCTCCCATCTCTGCTTACCTAAGTCCATCTCAGATCTGTTGATGTCGCCTGGATGTCACAGAATCAACCAGGTTGGAAAAGACCTCAGAGATCATCAAGCCCAACCTATTACCTAACACCTAACACCTCCTGACAGCTAAACCACGGCTCCAAGTGTCTCACCAGAGCAAAGTGACAGAATCACCTCTCTGGCTCTGCTGGCAACACTGCTTTGGATGGAGGCTGTGATTGGCCTTCTGGGCTGCAAGCTCACACTGCCTGCTGCTGGCCAGCTTCTCATCCATCAGCACCCCCAAATCCTTTTCCACAGGGCTGCTTCCTAACACCTCCTCCCCCAGACTGTGCCGATTGCGAGGATCGGTCTGGCCCAAAAGAAAGCCCAGGAGTAATTTCCATGCTCCAGCCTCGAGCCTGCAGCACTGAGACAGGAACCACAAATGATAATAAAAAGAGGGAATTCCACCCTGAGCAAGCTTTCTGTGGAGTGCCTGAGAAAGGAACCCAGGAGGTCAATTGAGTAGAAATGTGAGTTAAGACTAAACCATTTCTAAATTAGTAGCTGTCAGGAGAGAGCAGGTTTGGCAGAAAAATGTTCAACTGGAAGGAGGCTCAGCCAAGAAGGAGTCACTAGCAGGCTCATTAGCACATGAGGAAGATGGGTTTCCAGTTAAAGGTATTTTTAACAAGGGAAAGAATTAAATCCTCCTTCTCAGACTCAGGAATTTGAGGGTCAGGTTTCTGCCCTGAACCCTGAGCCATCTCTAACCTCAGCTGAAACGCATGAGCATCACAGCAAACATCCAGAAATGGAGAGTTAGGGAGGCTGAGAGTTGGAAAAGAAACAGAGGTGGATAAAAATCTTGCTTTAAATGGCTGCAGGAGGGGAAAAAAAACCTGAAGTCCTGCAGCAGAGTGCAGTCATCAGACCAACCCCAGCCTCCAAAAGACCTGAAAGCTTTGGGGGCCTGCGTGAATGTTTGCTGGCAGCACCTCTAATTGCAACAGGAAATCAGTTCAGTGATGATGTGGGCAGGGAGATGGTGTTGCTGGAAGACATGGAGGGGTGACTGTCTTGACTTGCATCTGTGCTGCCAGTCATAACTTCTGCAGAAGAGGAGCAGGATGAGATGCGATGAGCAGCTTGGGGCTCTCAGGCGCTTCTCACACACTGGGTGGCTGTCCAAGTGTGTGAGGAAGAGGCCCCAAGAGGAGAAACAAGACTCTGCAAGAGACCCGAGGCCAGATGAGACACACATCCTTGTGATGTCCCATGGTGATGGAGGGGAGGTACAGGTTAGGGAGGAGAGAAGCTGATGGTGGTGTTGTAGGGACATGGTTTAGTGGTGGTGGTCTAGCAGTAGAATCATAGAATGGTTTGGGTTGGAAGGGACCTCCAAAGCTCATCCAGTCCAAACCTCCTGCAGTCAGCAGGGACATCCTCCACTAGATCAGGCTGCCCAGTGCTCTGTCAAGCCTCACCTTGAATATCTATAGGGATGGGGCCCCAAACATCTCCCTGGGCAACCTGTGCCAGTCTCTCACCACCCTCATGGGGAAAAACTTCTTCCTAACATCCAATCTCAATCTACCCTTTTCTACTTTTTTTCCATCTCCCCCAGTCCTATCACTCCCTGACACCCTAGAAGTCCCTCACCTGCCCCATTTTCCCCCTTTTTCCCTCAAACCCAGAGCACCTGGGCTCTGTTGGAGTCTCCTCCCACCCCAGGTGTGGTCACTTGGCCCTTCTCACCCACTCCCCTATTTAATCCCCCCCAGGAAGGGCAGGAGCCCTAAGCTGAGCCCATCTGGGCTGAGGATCCTCCTCTCATCTCTGGTGAGTGCCCTTGGTGCACACTGGGTGATGGTGGTGGTGACAACAAAGGCCGGGGGGCCTGGTGGCCCCCCGGTTGTTAGGGCAATGATTGATGACTGCTCCAATATCCAAGCTCCTGATCACTTTTGTGGGGAGACTGAGCTCTAGGTGAGCAGCTGGACTTGATGGTCTCTAAGGTTTCTTCCAACCTTCTATAATTCTATGAAATCATTCTTTGGGAGCTTGAGCATCAAGCTATCATTGAGGCTGTTACAGGCTCTAGCATGATGCCCAGCAGAGGACAAGGCATCACAGGGCACTCAGACTGGCATTAAACACACTTCCCTGGCCTCAGAGGAGGTGGTACAGTTGCCTTCCCTCTGTTCCTCCTGTCCTCTGAGCTGCAATGCCCTCAGCTACCCATGCCTGCCCACAAACACCACAGAGTGACTGGCATCCATCAGCATTCCTGCAACAAAGGCCTTTCTTTAACCCAGAGATGAGCAGCCACATCAAAAGCTGCAGCTGAGATCAAATGGCCCAGGGTAGGGAATGGGGCTGGCCTCTGCCCCTTTCAGATGTGTGGACATAAATCAGTGTCTAGCAGTTGGGAAGCTGCAGCCTCAGATGAAAGTATGGCATTGGATTAGGTGACAAATAGCTCTCTGATCCCAGCAAAAGCCCAGCTGGGCTCTGTGTGCTCCTGGGCAGACTGGCTGCAGACTTTACTTAGCTATGTTCCACGAAATGGCTCCAAAATAGGAACCTGAGAAGCCCAAAAGGCTTCTCAGAAGGAAGGAAAGTTTAGCTCTGGCACCCAAACCAACTGCCCAGTGATAGGACAAGGAACCACAGAATGTTACTCGTTGGAAGGGACCCCCAGAGATCATCAAGACCAACCCCCCTGCCAGAGCAGGATCACCCAAGGTAGTCAGCACAGAAATGCATCCAGGCAGGTCCCAGAAGTCTCCAGAGAAGGAGACTCCACAGCCTCTCAGGGCAGCCTGCTCTAGGGCTCCAGCACCCTCACAGTGAAGAAGTTTCTCCTCATGTTGAGGTGGAACCTTCTATGCTCAAGTTTATATCCCTCCTGTCCTATCACTGTGCACCACCAGTAAGAGCTTGCCCCCCTCCACCTGACACCCACCCCTCAGATATTGATAGACATTGATCTGATGCCCTCTCAGTCTTCTCTTCTCCAGACAAGCACAAGCTGGAACCCAGGAGCCTCCACCTCAACACAAGGAGCAGCTTCTTTGGTGTGAGGGTGCTGGAGCCCTGGAGCAGGCTGCCCAGAGAGGCTGTGGAGTCCTCTGGAGACTTTCAAGACCGCCCTGGATGTGTTCCTGTGGGACCTGCCATATCCATGACAAGAAGGAAGGGACTGCATTGTGCATTCAGGTTGAGATTCCCTGGAGTCTTCCTGCAGAGCACAGAAAATCTCTCCAGATGCTGAAAAAACAGTTGGGCAAAGTTTCCAACACTTCTGCTCTGAGCTGCCAGAGGATGATGGCTTCAAGAGAGAATTCCCAGGAACACAGAGTTGTAGCACCTGGGTGCTCCCCAATTTCTAGCCTTGCTCTTCCTTTCTCTTCCTGATGAGCAGCCCAGCCCTGCTGGTGTGTTGGTGGACTGGGCTCTGTGCGTGTGTGCTTCCAGCTGTGGGGAAGGCTTCAAATCCTTTAGGACCAGCAAGCATCTTACAGGGAAAAGCTTTGACCATTGCAACCCAGAGAGCCAAGCAAAACCTGGGCTGCAGCAAGAGAAGTGTGGCCAGCAGGGCCAGGGAGGGGATTCTGCCCCTCTGCTCCACTCTGCTGAGACCACAGCTGGAGCTCTGGGTCCAGTTCTGGATCCTCTGTCCCAGGAAGGATCTGGAGGTGCTGGAAGGGGTCCAGAGAATGTCCACGAGGATGAGCAGAGGGCTGGAGCTGCTCTGCTATGGAGACAGACTGAGGGAATTGGGGATGTTCAGTCTGGAGAGGAGAAGGCTCCAAGGGGACTTTCTTGTGGCCTTCCAGTATCTGAAGGGGGCTCCAAGAAAGCTGGGGAGGGACTTTGGAGGATGTCAGGGAGTGATAGGACTCGGGGGGATGGAACAAAACTAGAAATGGGGAGATTCAGGTTATATGTCAGGAAGTTCTTCCCCATGAGGGTGGTGAGAGACTGACACAGGTTGCCCAGGGAGGTGGTGGAAGCCTCATGCCTGGAGACTTTTGCAGCCAGGCTGGATGTGGCTGTGAGCAACCTGCTGTAGTGTGAGGTGTCCCTGGCCATGGCAGGGGGTTTGGAGCTGGCTGATCCTTGAGGTCCCTTCCAACCCTGACAATTCTGTGACTCCCATGGGCACCTCCTGCCAGGGGAGTGAGGTGCAAAAAGGGCTTTTGAATGTTAAATGGAAGGTGATTTAATTCTTTCTCTGGTCTTGGCTGTGTCTCTGACTTGTGGGTTTCAGCAAAACCCCCATTTTTATGACATTCTGGGTAAAATTGGAGTCTGTGACTCTGCTGAGAGCGTTCAGCTGATCTCCCAGACTCTGCCACCCGTTGGCTGAAGCCAATGGAGGCTGCAGAAAGCACAAAGCTTACGGTGCTGTGGGTTTTATTTCTTTTGGCCTTTGGTTTGAAGAACAAATTCCACTCCTTTTATTTTTTTGGCCTTCTATTCTACTCTGCCCTTTAAACCTCAGTGTGTCTGTGCCTGCTGCTGATAGCAGTGGACTCCTGCTTTGGGAGATGTTTTTACTTACCTGCTAAAGCAAAAGGGGAGGGGAAAAAAAAAAGGGGGGTTGGAGCTGAAGCTATTTTGCCTTTCTCTGTCAGAGTGATCAGGTTTTGTTGCCCCAAGCCAAACTTCATGTTTTAACATACTCCTTACAGAAATGGTATTTTGAGGGTCTTCCCATCTGCTGTCCCCAGCAGGGATGACAGAAGTGAAGTTGGCTTCTGCTTTCTTGATCATTTCATGTGACAAACTTCTTCAGAGGAGTTGCTTTAAAAAACAAACCCCAACCCCCAAACCCAACTGGCTGAAGTGGGGCATTGATTCCTGTCCTTTTGTGCTGCTCAAAGGCTTTGCCATGGGGTAGGTGGGACAGGGGGAGCTGACACCCTCTGAACACACTCAGAGTAATGTGGATTTTAGCTGGAGGGAGAAGTGTGAAACCTTTCATCTTGCAATGAATTTCTTTCTCTCATTCCAGCCTGCCACCCACCAGCAGAAGGCTTTTGGGTCTTGCCATTGGTACAATGTGGCTGGGGGAGAGAGAGTGTGTGTGTGGAGGGGGGGGATTGTCCCAGTGCTCATCTAAAAAGGTTTTTGCTTGGTTCTCTTCCACTTTGAACTCTGCTTTCTCTCGGAGCTGAAGAAAAGAGCTGAGCAGCCCTTGCCCCGAGGAGATCACGAAGCTTCCCATCCTCAAGGAGAGATTCCTCCAGTCTCTGGGAGATCAAAGAAGAGAGGATGGGCTTGTGGGCTCTGTTCCCAGGCCCATCACAGCCTCCCTGGCTGACCACAGCTGGGCTTTTCTGCATCTTTGGGTTTTTGTCTCATCTCTCCCCATCGCCAGCTGGACCTGCTGGTGCTCTTGTACCTCCTGCTGGAAAGAGGCACAGGCATTTGCTGGTGCCTGGAGACCCCTGGGCAGCAGATGACACAGATCAGCTGCTGGCCTCCAGTTATTAATAGTTTCAGGAACTGCTATTAATACACTTGGAGCAGTGGCAAGCTGCACTCCTGCAACATGTGACAGCAGGCTGAGCTGAAGCAGCTTCCATTAATTTCAGCATTAGAAGTAATTGAAATTCAATTATTCATTTAAATAAATAAATAAGTGTGGGACCTGCTCAGCAGCTGCCCATCAGGCAGAGCTGCTGGGTCTCCAGCTCCTGCTCTTTTCCCACCCTTGCTGATGCCTTCCCATGGAGGCACAAAATGCTTTGCTCCCCGAAGCCAACGTGCAGCAGCTTTGGGTGCTCAGAGACCAGAGCTTCTGCCTAATTAAGTTTCCAATCTGTGTGTTTGGTGTTTGGAGAGCAGCAAACCATTGGAGCAGCAGTGCCAGAGCTGGGAAAGATGAAACTCAAAGGAACAGTAGGGGAAAGATTAATATTTTAGTGTGTGTGTGAGAGAGAGTGCAGGAGAAGCTTCCAGCTCCTGTGAGCAGGGAGTGGAGCTTTGAAGTGCCTTGGTGATGGATCTTTGCTTGTCATGGAGGTTTCGTAACTCCAGCAGCTTTAAACCTTTATGAAGCTTTCTGTTTGCCAATGGAGGAACTACAGTGAGGTGGTTTGAGCTGGGGAGTGTCAAGGGTCAGGGCTGGGCTGGTCACTAGACAAGTGCCAGATGCTCTCCATGAAGCCCTCTGCTTCCCAAAAGGAAGGAGGGAGAGAGGCTGATGGGGTGGGAAAGAAACAGCTGGGAGAAGAAAAATGGTATGGAACACAGACACAAACCAACCTGGAACCCACCCCCTGATGGCAGTGAGGCACCATTGCCACTACTGCTGCTGGGGGCAGGCACTGGAGAAGTCCCAGACTGGACTCAGCAGCAGATGGGAACAGGATTCAAGAGGTGGATTCTGGAACTGGATTCAGGATCACATGGATAAGGATCAAAGGCAGAAGGGACAGAGTCCTCCTGGGACACCAGCCAGGGAAGAAGAGTCTTGACCCTGGGGATCCCTCAGCTTGCTCCTGAGGATGCCTTCCATGGGCTGCAATCCCTTGTTGGGCAGTTGAGGGTCACCTGTGCTGTCCACTCCTTCCTGTAGACACCACCTCTGACTTCCTGCCAAGGTTGTAGCACAAGCTGTGGCAGTGCCCTTGGTCTGCAGAGGAGCAAGTCACAGGCAGAGCCTTTCTGCAGGATCTCTCCCCATCAGCTTCTCCCTGCTAGCAGCAGCCCCTGGTTGTGCAAACCTGCCCTGAGCTGCAGACAGTGCCGCAGCGAGGCAGAGACCCAGCTGGGAAGGGACAGCACTGAGCAGAATTGATTCTGCTCTAGCTCAGCCCAGGACAGGGAGGATAATATCTGAACAGAGATTATAAGGTGCAGGACCCTGGAGGTGATTTGCTGTTGTGGTGGTGAAGTTTGAAGAGCAAACCATCAGGCTCTCCTGCAAGATCATCCTTTGTGCAGTCACTGCTGCCCTAGCCTATAGGAAGGAGCATTTAATTCCCTGGTGCCCATGCCTGCTGCTCAACCTTTCCCTCATAGCTCTGGATGCAATTTCCTTTGATAAAATGCATGAGATACCTGTCAAAGCATTGCCTTCATTCCTCACACTTGCTTGTCACTTGCTAACAGTCACTTGTGTGAGTCTGCTGAGGAAACAAATGGGCTGCTCTGACAGGACCCAACCCCTTCCCTCCTTTTATTTATTGAGCTGTTAAAAGTTTTTCTTTAGGAAAATAAATAAATCCCCAAAGAAGACTACAAAAACTGCTGCCCTGAGGCTTTCCAGCACCCCTTCCCCCCTTTTTTCCACCTCTTTGCAGAAAGTCACTGAATAGAGTTTGGGGTTTGTTAATTCCCTCTGCTATTGGGAATACTCCAGGGAAAAGGGGTGTGAGGAAAATGCAAACTAAACAGTGGTGCTCTCCATGTTGAGGCATGGGAGGTGTGATGGCAACCTGCAGGGGATTGCTTCTGAAGCCTGGGGAGAGTCTTGTTGGTTTGCACTTATTAACCATAGAATGATAGAATGGGTTGGGTTGGAAGAGCCTTCTAAGATCCTCCAGTCCAACCAGCAACCCAACACCACTGTGACCACCAAACCCTGTCCCCACGTGCCATGGCCACAGGTTTCTTGAACACCTCCAGGGATGGGAACTCCATCACCTCCCTGGGCAGCACATCCCAATGGCCAGTTGAAGAACCTTCTCCTCACCTTGAGCCTAAGTTTCCCCTGGCACAGCTTGAGACTGTGTCCTGTTCTGGTGCTGGTTGCCTGGGAGAAGAGACCAACCCCCCTCCTGGCTACAATCTCCCCTCAGGTAGTTGTAGACAGCAACAAGGTCTCCCCTGAGCTTCCTCCAAGGGCTAAGCACCCTCAGCTCTCTCAGCCTCTCCTCACAGGGCTGTGCTCCATTCCCCTCCCCAGCCTCATTGCCCTTCTCTGGACATGTTCAAATATCTCACTGTCCTTCTTAAATTGAGGAGCCCAGAACTGGACATAGGACTCAAGGTGTGGCCTCACCAGGGCTGAGTACAGGGCAGAATGACTTCTCTGCTCCTGCCACACTATTCTTGATGCAGGCCAGGATGCCATTGGCCTTCTTGGCCACCTGGGCACACTGCTGGCTCATGCTCAGTTGCTGTCCACCAGTACCCCCAGGTCCCTCTCTGCCTGGCAGCTCTCCAGCCACTGTGTCCCCAGCCTGTAGCACTCCATGGGGTTGTTGTGGCCAAAGTGCAGAACCTGGCACTTAGACTTGTTAAATGCCATCCTGATAGACTCTGTCCTTAACCTGCAGCTTCAGTGTACAAGGGCCCAAGCAATCACAGAATCAGAATTGGTTTGGTGGGAAAAGGCCTCTGAGATCACTGAGTTCAACCAACAACCCAACACCACCATGGCCTCTAAGCCACAGAGCTGTAGAATGCATTGGGTTGGGAGGGACCTTTAAAGCTCACCCAGTCTAAGCCCCCTGCACTCAGGAGGGTCATCTCCAGAGCAAGTGTCTCAGAGCTCCAGACAACCTGACCTAGAATGGTTTAGGGATGGGGCATCTCCCACCCCTCTGGGCAACTTGGGGCAGGGTCTCACCACCCTCTACCATGCTCCTACTCACCCTGAATTTCCCTATTTTAGTTTCAAACCATCACCCCTAAGGAAATGAGCCTGGCTGAGTGGAAAGATATTCAAAGCAAAGCCCTACTCAAGTCTGTCCCCAGTTTTTAGTCAGCCTCTTTAGGTGCTGAAAGGCCACCAGAAGATCTCCATGGAGCCTTCCCTTCTCCAGACTGAGCAGAATCACAGAGTGGTAGGGGTTGAAAGGCACCTCTGGAGATCTTCTAGCCCTAAATGCAGCTCTCTCAGCCTGTCCTCACAGCAGAGGTCTTCCAGCCCTCGGATCCTTGCAGTGGCCTCCTCTGGCCCCACTCCAGCAGGTTAATGTCCTTCTTGGAGGGAGCCTCTAATTTCCAGAGCTCCTTCCTAACCCAAACCAGCTGCTCCTGTACTTTTCTGAAGGGAGCAAAGCGAATGAAAACCTCCTGCCTTGGCAGATCAAAAGGCTGAGGTTGATGGTGGCAGTGCACTTTCATTAACTAAGCCCCAAAGTTTCCTTGGCTGCTGATCTCCTTGGATTTTAGACACAGGATTGGGTCAATATTTGGATGGGAAAGCTCCAAGGGGATCTCCAATAGCTGGCTAAGCACATGGCTTCCAGTGACATGAAATACAAAGGGGTGGAGGGGACGGAGCATTTAACTTTGCCCTGGCACGCTGCAAAGGAGTCAGTTCAGCACCATGAAATCTTTGGCTCATTAAACCAGTGGAGTGCAGGAAATGCTGCAAGCAGGCAGAGTGTTTGTAGGGTCCAGAAAGCAGCTTCCTGCTGATTGTGGCAACATCTGACTGCAGCTCAGGAGCAGCTGCCTTCGAGCTGACCTAGCATCCTGCCAGCGAGCAGCTTTGCTTCAGGCTGCTCAGACCACCTTCGCTGCTCTGTGTGGCTGTGCTGCTAGGTGAAACTTCTGCCTGTGCTGTAACTCAGCCAGGTTTGGCCTGCATTTAAAAGGGAGTTTGGGAAAGAGCAGGGGCTATGGCAGGAGGTGTCTGCAGGGTGCATTTTCCTACCCTCCTGCTCAGTTGTGGGAATAGAATGGTAGAATCACCTGGGTTGGAAAGGACCTCTGAAGATCCTCCTGTCCAAGCTCCCTGCACTGAGCAGAGGCATCCTCAACTAGATCAGGTCACCCAGAGCCCTGTCCAGCTTCACCTTGAATATCTCCAGGGATGGGGCCTCCCTGGGCACCCTGTTCCAATGTTCAGTCACCATCATGGTGCAGAACTTGTTCCTAACATCCAATCTAAATCTCCTCTTCAATTTCAAACCATTGCCCCTTGTCCTATCACTGCAGGCCTTCCTATGCAGTCCCTCTCCAGCCTTCTTGCAGCCCCTCTTCAAACACTAGAGCAGGTTTTATCTGCCATCTCCAGCTCTGTTCAGGAGAAGAGGAGGCTCAGGGGAGCCCTTCTGGCTCTCTACAACTCTCTGACAGGAGGTTAGAGTGAGGTAGGATGAGAGAAAATGGCCTCAAGTTGCACCTGGGAAGGTTTAGACTTGATGTTAGGAACAATTTATCTACTGAAAGGATTCTCCAACACTAGCACAGGCTGCCCAGGGAGGTGGTGGAGTCCCCATCCCTGGAGGTGTTCAAAAATATGTGGACATGGCAGTTCAGGACATGGTTTAGTGGCCCTGGTGGTGTTGGGTTGATGGTTGGACTCAATGATCTTAAAGGTCTTTTCCAACCAAAAGGATTCTGTGATTGATTTGCTACATCTTGGCTGCTTTGGTCTGGAGCATGAGAAGCCTTTTGCCTACCCAGATAATGGAGTGGGAACAGTGGTGAGGAGTGGAGCACATCAACCTGTGATGGTCTGCCTGGAGTTGAAACAGGACATCAGCCCTCAGTCCTGGCTCCAGAGGACCTTTTGGATAGCTCCTACCCCCTAGAAATGAAACCTGGCTCCTCTATGCTTTCCTGCTAGATTTCCTTCCTTTTGTTTTGTGGTTTTCCTCCTGGTTTTGAGGTGGAGGGAGCTGATGCACCAGTTTGGATGTCTCTTGTTAACAGTGATGTGACCTCCCCCCATGAACAGATCTGTGTAAATATTACTACTTGGCAGAGGAACTGAAAACTGCTCTGTTTGCAAAGCAATTCACAGAGAGTACTCTTGCAAAGCCCACAGGCTGCCCATCTCCTGAGGATACACAGGGCTGCTGGGGATGAGCATGTTTGTGCAGGGACGTGCACAGGGAGGGTGCAAAAAGCCATGGCCCCCTGCATCTCCAGGGATGCAGACCCTGGAACAACCAGAAATGACCAGAGGGCTGGAGCATCCCTCTTATGAAGACAGGCTGAAAGAATTGGGGCTGTGCAGCCTGGAGAAGAGAAGGCTCCACAGGGAGACCTTAGAGCTGCATTTCAATATCTGAAGGGGACCTACAGGAAGGCTGGGGAGGGACTGTTCAGAAGAGCCTGTGGGGCTAGGATGAGAGGCATTGGTTTGAAACTGGAGCAGAGGAGGTTTAGGTTGGACATCAGGAGGAAGCTCTGCACAGTGAGGGTAATGAGACACTGGAACAGGCTGCCCATGGAGGTGGTGGAAGCCTCATCCCTGGAGACATTCAACATCAGACTTGCTGTGGCCCCGTGCAGCCTGCTGTAGTTGGAGGTGTTCCTGCTGCCTGCAGGTGGGTTGGACAAGATGACCTTTGAGGGTCCCTTCCAGCCCTATGCAATCTGTGAATGGACAGCAGAGTCAAACCCCTTTGCATGAGGATAAAGAGTATCTAGGAGTTGGTGGAGAGGGAGCTGTGACCTCTGTGCTTCTCAGACTGATTTTGCCCTCTGGAGACGACCCTGCCCTGTACAAAGTTCTCTTCAGGGGGTACAAATGCCATAGAAGAAACAAGAGCAGCATTTTGTATCTTGGTTGCAGCTGTGGCAGGATTGATTTTCCCTTTCCTTCTTTGAAAGTGATTCCTCATCTTCCTGAGGACTCCTAGAGAAAAAAAACTGACACAGAGCTCTGCTTTTGGAGCAAATTTGGCCTTTCTCATCATCTCAGACCTCAGAAGTGCCCATCATTTTGGCAGCAATTTCATCAGCAGAATGGAGCCAAGCCATGAGCCTCAACATTATCTTACTCCAAGATGCCTAAGTATCCTTTGTATACACTTTTGAACTGCCCCCATGACTTATGGCAGGGGAGCTAAGGATTACTCTCAGTAAATCTCCCTTCTGTCAGAGGTACTTGAGTAAATTTTATAGCTGGCTGCATTTAAATAATACTTAGTAACACTTAGAGCAGCATTAGAAACCAAAATATGGGCAATAAATTACCATTTCCTCTCCTCTCCAACGTGGAACTATCCCATAGAAGGGGCTGGAATGAAAATGGCATGTGCAAAATGGAACATTAGTGCCAGAGCTGAGGGTATGATGCAGTCCTGTAAATTCATTTTCATCTGCTGTAGAAATCCCAGAGGATGGTTGGCTGGCTGGGGTTGGTCTTTTCTCTTCCTCCTTCTCTTTGTGCCCCCTTGGCATCACCCAGCCTTTGTGGCTTCTGGTTCAAGCCCTGTTTTGATGGCAGGATTATTCATTGCTTGGTAGGACAGCAGAATTGTTTCAGTTGGAAAAGATCCCCAAGATCATCGAGGATCATTAAGTCCTGCAGCCCAACACCACCCAGGCCATCAAAGCACATCCCCAAGTGCCACAGCCACAGGTTTCTTGAACACCTCCAGGAATGGGGACTCCATCACCTCCCTGAGCAGCCTGTGCCAATCTCTGACCACTCTTGCAGCAAAGCAATTTTTCCTCATCTCCAACCTAACCCTCCCCTGGCACCATTTCAGACCAGTTCCTCTTCTATCAGGTGAGACCAAGGAGAAATGACCAACCCCCACCTGGCTCCAAACTCCTTTCAGGGAGCTGTAGAGAACAGTGAGGTCCCCCCTCAGCCTCCTCCAGACTGAACAGCCCCAGGTCCCTCAGCTGCTCCTCCCCAGCCCTGTTCTCCAGACCCTTCTTCAGCTTTGTTGCTCTTCTCTTGACCTGCTCCAGCCCTTAATGTCCTTCTTGGAACCAAAACTGAAGTGTGGCCTCACCAGTGCCCAGTATTGGGACACAATGGCTTCCCTGGTGCTGCTAACCACACTGTTGCTGACCTAAGGGCAGACACTGTTTGCCTTCTTGGGCTTCCTGAGCTTCTTTGGGGTGGAGGATCAGTGAGGTGTTAATCCTCAGCATGGTCCAGCCATCTAACATGAAATTGCTGCTGTGCTTTGGGAAAAGTGATCAGCAAAGAGCAAGGTCCAAAGGAGATGTCCATTGTCTGCTTGGTTTTGGATAGGATAGGATAGGATAGGATAGGATAGGATAGGATAGGATAGGATAGGATAGGATAGGATAGGATAGGATAGGATAGGATAGGATAGGATAGGATAGGATAGGATAGGATAGGATAGGATAGAATAGGCCAGACCAGACCAGGTTGGAAAAGACCTTCAAGATCATCAAATCCAACCTACCACCCAACACCATCTTATCAACTAAACCATGGCACCAAGTGCCTATTATTGGAGAGAACCACACAGAGCACAGCTTTGCAGCTTGAACTAGGACCTCAGAAAAGAAAGGAAAACACCTTTGGAGAGCCAGAAGTGAAAAGTGTGGCTTCAGCACCTTCTAAACATCCAAACGTAGGCCCTCAGGGTGAAATCCAACTCCCAAGCCTACAAACCAGCTGGTGTTTGGTCTCCTAAACCATCCTGCCTGCAGCACCTCTAGCAGAGCTAATGCCAACTTGAAAGCTCATATTAGATTTGATTTTCCTTCAAGCCCCAGCTGGACTCACCTGGGTTGGGATCAGGCAAGAGGAGGCATGGACTTTCCATGTTGTAATGTCATCAAAGCCCAGCAGAAGCATGTCACCTTCTGACAGACAGCTTACTCACAGCCAGTGCTAGGGGAGGTGCCTGCTGGAATGGGTCAAGTCTTGCCAGGAAAGGTTTGGGCTGGATGTTAGGAAGAAATTCTTCCCATCAAGAGAGATTGGCCATTGGGATGGGCTGCCCAGGGAGGTGGTGGAGTCACTGTCCCTGAAAGTGCTTAAACAAAAGACTGGGTAAGGCACTTACTGCCATGGTTTAGTTGATTAGATGGTGTTGGGTGAGAGGTTGGACTTGATGATCTCAAAGGTCTTTTCCAACCTGGTTAGTCCTGTGCTGGTTTGCTGAGCTACGAAGCCGGAATTGTTTGCCAGCAGACTAGACGAAGGTGATGTTCAGAGTCAACACAGGGTTGGGCTAGACTGAGAAGCTGCAAAATGAGATCAGAAATTGAGACAAGGAAGAAAAAACACCAACTTGGTTCATTCTTTCCAGTGGTCAACCTCTGCTGAAGGTCCAGATCAAGACTGTGCAAATAGGAAGGTGTCCAGAGAAGGGTCACGAGGATGAGCAGAGGGCTGGAGCTACTTTGCTGTGAGGACAGACTGAGAGAGTTGGAGCTGTTCAGTCTGGACAAGAGAAGGCTCCAAGGAGAACTTCTTGTGGCCTTCCAGTATCTGAAGGGGGCTACAAGAAAGCTGTGAGAGACTTTTGAGGCTTTCAGGGAGTGATAGGACTGGGGGGGATGGAACAAAAGTAGAAATGGGTAGATTGAGATTGGATGTTAGGAAGACATTGCTCCCCATGAGGGTGGTGAGAGCCTGGCACAGGTTGCCCAGGGAAGTGGTGGAAGCCTCATCCCTGGAGGTTTTTGCAGCCAGGCTGGATGTGGCTGTGAGCAACCTGCTGTAGTGTGAGGTGTCCCTGGCCATGGCAGGGGGATTGGAACTGGCTGATCCTTGAGGTCCCTTCCATCCCTGCCAATTCTGTGATTCTATGATTCACCTTGACAACCAGGGGGATGCTTGACATAGGTTTGGGTTTAATTGGAATATATTCTTGCTGCAAGCAGGATGTTATCTGGAATAACAAGTGTTGGACACAAAGGAAACTGTGTGAAATCTCACCTAAAATATTTACCAGTAGTGTTACTTTGTTCCTCCTAAATCAAACAAACTGCTTGGGTTGTTTATCTTCGCCCCATGCAGAAGAAAAGTGGATGCCAAATATGGTTTCAATCTTTTGCTTACACCAAGAATCTGTCCTCAGAAACACTCAACTGAAGAAAACAAAAACCTTGGAGCTGGGCTCTGGACCAGCACAGTCCGATTGGTTTATGTTAGCTGCAGGTTTGGATTTAAGCTTGGTTTGGCTTTGGCTTTCACAGCAGACCAGTTGCTTCCCACACCACAGTCTGTGTTTATCCCTCACAGCCTTGTTGAAATGTTCTTGCTTCCTCCATGGTGGGGTTTGTGAGATGTTCCTCACCTGGACATGGTTGCACAGGACTAACTTCAGCCCTCTACAGCAAATGTTTTTTTGTGAAGCAGTGGAGGAACCATGGCCATGGTCATTGGAGCTGCTGATGAGGACAGCACAGATTCACAGAACTGTCAGGGATGGAGGGGACCTCAAGGATCAGCCAGTTCCAACCCCCCTGCCATGGCCAGGGACACCTCACACTACAGCAGGTTGCTCACAGCCACATCCAGCCTGCCTGCAAACACCTCCAGGGATGAGGCTTCCACCACCTCCCTGGGCAACCTGTGCCAGTCTCTCTCCACCCTCATGGGGAACAACTTCTTCCTAACATCCAATCTCAATCTCCCCATTTCTAGTTTTGCTCCATCCCCTCCCAGTCCTATCACTCCCTGACACCCTCAAAAGTCCCTCCCCAGCTTTCTTGCAGCCCCCTTCAGATACTGGAAGGCTATTTTAAGATCTCCTTGGAGCCTTCTCTTCTCCAGACTGAACAACCCCAACTCCCTCAGTCTGTCCTCCTAGGAGATGTGCTCCAGTGCTCTGTCTCTTTGCTGGAAATCATTTCTCTGAGATGTGCTTGAAAGAATTTCAGATGAGGTCACCTCAGGGACTTGCAGCCAGTGTAGGTATCTCCTTCTCTTGAAGGTGTCTTGCTGTGCTTCCTGTCAGTTACCTTCACCCTTTGGTGCCCTTGGGTCTCTCTTTCCAAAGCTTGTTTTTCTAGCCAAACACCTTCCAGCTACCTGCAGCATTATTGGCTTTGCCCTTTCCTTATGAACTTGCTCATTCTCTGCACTGTGAAGCTCCATCTCAGTCCCAATGCTCTGATCTTTGGTCATTCCACTTCCACTGTGTGATACCTCATTTTCCTTCATCAGTGATATTTCCTTGCTTCCTATCATCAGCCATTTTACCCAGAATCCTCCTCCTTTGCATTACCAAAATGTGACATAAAATTGGTCTGGAGACCAATTCTGGAGCAGTTCCAACAGTGATGCAAGTTTAAGAGACCTATTATGGGTGAAAACGGTGGGAGACTTCCTGGTGACCAATTGCTTGTGGCCTTTAGAATTCTGAACACCATCTTTCCAGCTGGATGCATGATTACAGGGTATTATAGCTAATATTCCAGTCCAGCTTCAAAAGACTCTGATGCTGAGTGTCATGAAGCAAGATGAGACTCAGCAGCAGCCTGGGCTCAGCTTCCTCTGATGCTTTCCACAAGGAAAATGCAACATGAGGTTTTAGGTGATATAGAATAGAATGGAATCCAAGAATGGTTTGGGTTGGAAGGGAATTTAAAGCTCATCCAGTTCCAACCCCCTGCCATGGGCAGGGACACCTCCCACCAGCCCAGGTTGCTCAAGGTCTCATCCAGCTTGGCCTTGAACACCTCCAGGGAGAGGGCACCCTCACCTTCTCCAGGCACCCCCTACCAGTGTCTCATCACCTTCAGAGTAAAGAATTTCTTCCTCATGTCCAGTCCAAATCTCTCCTGCTCTAGTTTAAAGCTATTGTCCCTTGTCCTATGATCACAACTTACTGTCACCTCCAGGGAGGGGATATCCACAACCTCATCACATCCCTGGACCTGTTGCCCACATGATTGCTGATGCCATCCAGGGAGGAAGAGGGATGTGGAGCCCCAGGTACACACTGCAATGCTTGGCTGCCTTTGGGCCAGGGAAGCAATACCCTCCCTAAGTGATTTTGTAATCACCCTCAGCCTTTGCTGTATTCTTCCCCATGAGGGTGGTGAGAGATTGGCACAGGTTACCCAGGGAGGTGGTGGAAGCCTCATGCCTGGAGGTTTTTGTAGGCAGGCTGGATGTGGCTGTGAGCAACCTGCTGTAGTGTGAGGTGTCCCTGCCCACGGCAGGTGGGTTGGAACTGGCTGCTCCTTGAGGTCCCTTCCTACCCTGACAATTCTATGGGTCTGTGACTCTGCCCATTCACTGCTTTAATGATGATTTCTTATATAGTTTTTTTGTCTCCCTGGGCAGTGTAGCCTCTTGGATTTTGCCTTCTGGTTCAGTTATTTCAGGAACTCATTAAGGGCCTGAGCCACGTGCTGGTTATTGGAAAGTGAAAACAACTCCCTGGCTGTGCCATGGGAGAGGCTTGGTGGTGAATTACCGTAGTTAAGTAGTAGCTTAACAGCTTGAGACTCCTCTAACATTAGGCAGGGGTTTTTTAGACCTTTAATGCATGGGCAGATTATGCTGCTTCCTGCACTGAATGGTTTGAGGTTATTGTCTGTGGTTGGTTTAATATGGATCTGTGTGCAGAGGGGTAAGGCACAGCCCTCTGCATGCTGCAGAGGAATTAGGTACTGTTCCCTCCTTGAGGAGGACAAGGAATGATTTAAATAAAGGGAGTAGGGGAGTGGGGAAGAAACAACCCACCCCACCAGCAACAGCCCAAACCCCATCCTGCTGCTTGGCTCCTCTTACAGCTCCTGTCTAATAGGATTGAGGCTGGAACTGAGGTGATTGATCAAACTGCAGATTCCACTCTGGTGTCACACCCAGACAAATCACTGCTGCTTCAGAAGCCGGTTCCTCCCGGCCCTCTGCTGCCGACAGTTGAGCTCATCAAAGCCTCCAGTGCAACTGGGAGTGCTAAAGAGCCCCATAAGCTGCCCTGAGAAGCACTGCAGTCAGTGGTGAGACGGTGGAGACAAGGAATCAATACTGCAGGGCTCTGCCGGCAGCAGCCTCACGGAGACTGACGGCGAGTTAATGCCTGTGGCCCCGAGTGTCACTTCGGGTGATAGATGCTGAGGTGGAAGAGATTGCTGTTTAGTGACTGAAACCAAACCAGGAGAGCCAGCTGTTGTGCTCCTGTGCTTTGCTGTTCTCTGTGGCTTTAATGCCAGGCTGTGTTTTCTTATACCAGTTGCTTAGCTAAGATGGGGGGGAAAATATGTCTGAGGTGAGAAGTGCCAGGTGTTGAGGTCAGTGAAATCACAGACCCCCAGAAACACTCAGGTTGGAACAGACCCTCAGGATCACCAAGTCCAACCCAGAACACTACTCTACAAGGGTCACCCCTAAACCATAGCCCCAAGCACCACATCCAAACCACCTTGAAACACAGCCAGGCTTGGTGACTCCACCACCTCCCTGGGCAGCACATTCCAGTCCCTGACCACTCATGCCATGAAAAAATGTTTCCTACTGTGCAGTCTAAACCTCCTCAGTGGCAGCTTGAGGCCGTTCCCTCTTGTTCCATCACTAATTACCTGTGAGGAGAGACCAGCACCAACCTCTCCACAACCTCCTTTCAGGTAGTTGTGAACAGCAATGAAGTCTCCCTCAGGAGAAAAAAGTGTTGTCAGTTAAAAAATGTCCTGAATATCAACTACTTTTCTGACCTGAAACTTGATTTCTTTGGGGATTCACCTACCATTTAGCATCAGGCCAAGAGGAAATGGCCTCATGTTGCACCAGGGGAGGTTTAGGTTGGGCATGAGGAAAAAATTTCCTCCCCAAAAGGGTTGCCAAGGCCTGGCCCGGGCTGCCCAGGGCAGTGGTGGAGTCTCCATCCCTGGAGGGGTTTCAAAGCTGTGGAGATGTGGTGCTGAGGGCCATGGTGTAGTGGTGAGCTGGCAGTGCTGGGTTAGCAGCTGGACTTGGTGATCTTAAAAGTCTCTTCCAACCCAAATGATTCTGTGATTTGTTACGAGGTGGTAACTCTGGATCAGAGGACGAGGTTGAATTCATGAATATCTGCAGGTGTTTGTTCTTCTTTAATCAGATAGAGCTAAGATTTCTTTACTTTGGGTGTTCAGACAAGCTCAGGGATGGATATCCTAAAATGAGGACAGATGATGTAATGGGAATCCCAGGCAAACATGTGGCTGCTCCACAGATACAATGTGCTGTAGCAGAGAGCTGCTGTCCTCTTGCAGGAACAGAAGGAAAGGCAAACAAAAACCAAAACAAACAAACCTCTGCTGGAAATGGAGAGGTTGGTAAAGAAGGTCCTGCAGCTGGGGCAGGGAAATTCCAAGCACCAATATAGGCTGGGCAGGGACTGGATGGAGAGCAGCCCTGGAGAAAAGGCCTTGGGGGTGCTGGGGGAGGAGAAGCTCAACAGGAGCCAGCAGTCAGCACTTGCAGCCCAGAGAGCCAAGCAGAGCCTGGGCTGCAGCAAGAGAAGTGTGGCCAGCAGGGCCAGGGAGGGGATTCTGCCCCTCTGCTCCACTCTGCTGAGACCACAGCTGGAGCTCTGTGACCAGTTCTGGAGCCTCTGTGCCAGGAAGGATCTGGAGGTGCTGGAAGGTGTCCAGAGAGGGGCCATGAGGATGAGCAGAGGGCTGGAGCTGCTCTGCTATGGACACAGACTGAGAGAGTTGGGGCTGTTCAGTCTGGAGAAGAGAAGGCTCTGAGGAGACCTTCTTGTGTCCTTCCAGGATCTGAAAGGGGGCTCCAAGAAAGCTTTTGAGGGTGTCAGGGAGTGATAGGACTGGGGGGAATGGAGCAAAACTAGAAATGGGTAGATTGAGATTGGATGTTAGGAAGAATTTGTTCCCCATGAGGGTGGTGAGAGACTGGCACAGGTTGCCCAGGGAGGTGGTGGAAGCCTCCTGCCTGGAGGTTTTTGCAGCCAGGCTGGATGTGGCTGTGAGCAACCTGCTGTAGTGTGAGGTGTCCCTGGCCCATGGCAGGGGGGATTGGAACTGGCTGATCCTTGAGGTCCCTTCTAACCCTGACAATTCCCTGATTGTATGAAATAGGCTCAGGGTTGCTGAGTGATCTTTATTTCCTCTTATGAGAGTTTTTCTTAATGAGTTTCAAGAAAGTCTCAAATAGCACAATAGCTGTTCCCATTCTGGGACAAGTTGCTGGCTTGTGCAGGAGGCAGCAGCTCCCTGAGATAAAAAAGCCAGCTGTGAACAGCAACCAGGAGTCCTCAACATTTCATACAATCACAGAATCCTATAATTGTTTGGCTTGGAAGAGCCCTCTGAGATCATCCAGTCCAACCATCAACCCAACACCACCATGGCCACTAAACCCTGGCCCCAGGTGCCATGGCCACAGGCTTCTTGAACACCTCCAGGGGTGGGGACTCCACCACCTCCCTGGGCAGCCTGTCCCAATCCCTGACCACTCTTACAGCAAAGCCATTTTTCATATTCTGCAAACTAAGCCTCCCCTGGCACCATTTCAGTCCATTTCCTCTTGTTCTTTCACGTTATAGCAGGGAGCAGCACCCTTCCCATCCTGTTCCCCACTCTGCTCTTGTGCAAATCCCCACCAGCTGCAGCCAGCAATGGGGGCTCTGAGAGGAGATGGATTAGGATCCATCCCTTGGCTAAGGCACAGGCACTCAGGGCTCTGACAGCTCACAGCCCTCTGGTCTGTTCCCCTGGTTACAACTCATCCCTTCTCCCTCTACGTGCTGTTATCTCCTGCATCTTCCTAAGCCACAGTCCACTGCAATCCAAATGCAATGCATTATGTAGTGGCACCAGGAATCTGATTGATTTTGCTGTGTTAGCTCTTGGGAAGGCTGAAACCAAAGCCAGGCTCTGCCTCTCTGTCTTTATTCTCTATTAGAAAGCAGAAGAAAAGCAGAACAACCACCCCAAATCTTGCCCTTTGGGTCCCAAGAGCCAGAGCCAAGCTGGCAATTAGAAGGAAATGCAACTTTCTGCTTCTAGCTGAGCAGCCTTGATCAGTAGTTGGGGGGCAAAAAGGCAAAAAAGATGGAGTCTCCCACGGCTCTTTGTCATTTTTCACAGCAGAATGCCCATTAAGTGTCAGAACCATGAACTCCCAGGCAAGGAGCTCAGACTCATCCTGCTGAGCAATGTGCACTGTGCTGTGCACAGAACGTTCGTGGCATTAGGGCTGTGCAGAGTGCAGTGAAAGGGGCAGCTCCTGCCCTTTGAAAGCATCACCAGAGCTCTGGGTGAGCTCTAAGCTGGTCCCTGAACCCATGTCCTGCCCCAGGAGCTCGCTCAGGCTTAGGCAGATTAGTATTGACAAGAGAAGTATCTATGAGGTAGCATCAAGGAACAGTGTGGCCAGAAGGAGTAGGGCAGTGATTGTGCCCTGGACTCAGCACTGGTGAGTCAAATACTGGCATCAGTTTGGGGCTCCTCACTCCAAGAAGGACATTGAGGGACTGGAGCAGGTCCAGAGAAGATCAACAAAGCTGGGGAAGGGTCTGGAGAACAGGGCTGGGGAGGAGCAGCTGAGGGAGCGGAGGGTGTTTGGAGAAGAGGAGGCTGAGAGGAGACCTCATTGCTCTCTACAGCTTCCTGAAAGGAGGTTGGAGCCAGGTTGGGGCTGGGTTCTTCTCTGTAGTGTCAGGAGACAGGACAGGAGCAAGTGGCCTGAAATTGAGTCAGGGGAGGCTTAGGTTGGAGATGAGGAAAAGTTTCTTTGCTGCAAGAGTGGTCAGGGATTGGCACAGGCTGCCCAGGGAGGTGGTGGAGTCCTCAATCCTGGAGGTGTTTGAGAAATGTGTTGCCATGGCTCTTTGGGACAGGGTTTAATGGCCATGGTGGTGCTGGGTTGAGGATTGGTCTGGATGATCTCAGAGGGCTTTTCCAACCCAAACTGTTCTGTCATTTTATGCTTTCAGCTCTTTTAATTCGTTTTTCAGTCATTACTTTCATGGGAGGAAAAGGAGGAGGATTGAATCGTGGAGGGAATGGTTTTGACCTCTAAACTACAGCCAGCAGCTGGGTGAGCTATCAGCAAGTCCCACCTGAAAAACACCAGAAAACTAATGGCTCTGACCCTTTTTCTGGCCCATCCCACCACCTCTGCCCCCTTCTTTTCACTGATTACCAGCAGGTCCCCTCCCTGACCACTCAGCAGGATGCTTTTGCAGTCATGCTACTTCCCAGCAAGACCAGCTCCAGCATGGAGCCCGGCTAACAAGCCCCACAGAACTTATTAGCTCAGGTTTTGTGGAGTGTGTCACCTCTAATGAGGGTCTGCTTGGCTGCAGAGGGAGCAGCCAACCAATGCACCCTTTGGGGTGGGGTCTCCCAGGTTTCAGACCCTGTTCAGCATGAGAAGCTTTGGATGATTTGCAATGCAGGGCTTGCCATGGCTGTTCAGGGAGTTTTCCCTGCTGCTAATGTTGATTTACAACCAATTTTCCACTGCTGGGAAAGTTTCAGGATGCTGGGGGGAAAGCTGAGTTTGTATCACGGATGAAAAGGGTGGACAAAGTGCTTAGGTGCTTAGAATCAGAGAATTGTTTTGGTTGGAAAAGGCCTCCAGGATCACAGGATCACAGAAACATTCTATAGAGACAGACTGAGAGAGTTGGGGTTGTGCAGTCTGCAGAAGAGAAGGCTCCCAGGAGACCTAATTGTGACCTCCCAGGATCTGAAGGGGGCTACAAGAAAGCTGGGGAGGGACTTTTGAGGGTGTCAGGGAGTGATAGGTTGGACTCGATGATCCTCGAGGTCCTTTCCAACCTAAGTTATACTGTGATACTGTGATAGGACTGGGAGGGATGGAGCAAAACTAGGAATGGGGAGATTGAGATTGGATGTTAGGAAGAAGTTGTTCCCCATGAGGGTGGTGAGAGACTGGCACAGGTTGCCCAGGGAGGTGGTGGAAGCCTCATCCCTGGAGGTGTTTGCAGCCAGGCTGGATGTGGCTGTGAGCAACCTGCTGTAGTGTGAGGTGTCCCTGGCCATGGCAGGGGGTTTGGAACTGGCTGATCCTTGAGGTCCCTTCCAAGCCTGACAATTCTCTGATACTATGATTTAGGTTGGAAAAGACCCTCAGGGCCGCCAAGTCCAACCATTAGCCCAACTCTGCAAGGTTCACCCCTAAACCTTATCCCCAAGCACCACATCCAAATGACCTTCATACACATCCAGGGTTGGTGACTCAACCACCTCCCTGGGCAGCTCATTCCCAATGCCTGACCACTCTTGCCACGAAAAAATGTTTCCTAATGAAAATGAAGACCAAGAGCAACCACTTTGTTGGTACAAAGCACTTGGTGGATGCTTTGTGTGCACTGCTTTGGTAGCAGAAGGTGATGCAACTTCCACGTGGCACATGGAAAGGATTAAGCCCTACTTAGCTGGTTGGCTTCAAGATGATGTCAGTGATTTTTGGGGGGGGTCCTTGTGGCCTTGCTGCAGCTTCTGTGGCACTTTCTAGCATGGAGTCTGTTTTTTGGAGGGAACTAAAAAATTGTGTGGGGTCAGAGGGAAGCTTGGATGACCATCATGATACCTCAAAGCAGGACTGCTCAACACCTCTCATCCTTCCCTTGTGCATGGTAGCATGGCAGTGGGCTCAAAGAGCATTGGGGAACAAAACTGAATGCAGGTCATCTAACTCCTGCCTGTTTGGGGCCTTTCCATTGAAGTTTCAGAGGGAGTAAAACCAAGTCTCTGGTTTTGTTCAGTGTATCCCTGGTAAGTGTTGAGGTGGGAGCTGAAGCCTGGTAAATGATAGAATGGTTTGGGCTGGAAGGGAACCTTAAATGTCCTCTGGTCCATAGAGGGTGGCTGGTGATGGGGTTCATCTCTAGCAGTGGAGGTGTAAAGCAACCATGGGCAATTTTTAAGCTGATTTTACATTTTCCCAAAGGAATTATGAGTGGAAGTTGAGGCATAGGAAGTTCCATGGATACATGAGGAAAATATTGCTCCCTGTGAGGGTGACAGGACACTGAAACAGGCTGCCCAAGGGGGCTGTGGAGTCTCCCTCTCTGGAGATATGCAAAACCTGCGTGGATGTGTTCCTGTGTGATCTGCTCTGGGTGACCCTGCTCTGGTAGGGGGGTTGGACTGGATGAGCTTCCAAGGTCCTTTCCAGCCCCTAACAGTCTGTGATTCTGTGTAATTCTCTCATTCCAACAGGATTCCATCCTGGTGAGTGTGGTGTTTTCCTCAGGAGGTTGGACTGTGTGCTCCTGCATGCATGAGGCTGTCAAGCTGCCCAGCACCTTGTTACAAGGTGAAGGTTGCTCTGGTTTTGCTGCCAGTCATTCAGGAGCTTAAATGTCAGCTTGGAAGACTTCTATAAACTCTGCCCTGCTATTTGTGCAAGCAGCTTGCAAGTGTGGGAAGTGAGACCCGTGAAGAGAAGTCACTACTCAAGGTCTACATAACAGAGCATGGCAGCATGAGGAGACACCAAACTGGGTGGAGTGGCTGAGACACCAGAGGGCTGTGCTGCCATTCAGCAGGGCTTGGACAGGCTGAGAGCTGGGCAGGAAGAAATTGACTGAAGTTCAACAAGGGCAAGTGTAGAGTCTTGCACCTAGGAAAGAACAACCCCATGTACAAGTATAGGTTGAGGACTGACTTGTTGGTGAGCAGTGAAGGGGAAAAGGACCTGGGGGTCCCAGTGGATGAAAGGTTGACCATGAGCCAGCTATGTGCTCTGGTGGCCAAGGAGGCCAAGGGCATCCTGGGCTGGATTAGAAGGGCTGTGCTGAGTAGATCGAGAGAGGTTCTCCTCCCTCTCTACTCTGCCCTGCTGAGGCCACATCTGGAATATTGTGTCCAGTTCAGGAAGGACCTCAGGGAACTGCTTGAGAGAGTCCAGCACAGAGCCAGGAAAATGATGAAGGCATCTTCCTGATGAGAAGAGCCTGAGGAAGCTGAGGGCTCTTCAGCTTGGAGGAGACTGAGAGGTGACCTCATTCATGTTTATAAATATGTGCAATGTGAGTGCCCAGAGGCTGGAGCCAGGCTCTGCTGGGTGATGCCCAATGACAGCACAAGGGGAATGGTGGAAGCTGAGGCATAGGAAGTTCCATGGAAAGAGAAGGAAGAATTATTTCACTGAGAGGGTGGCAGAATACTGGAATGAGCTCCCTGGGGGGAGTTGTGGAGTCTTTCTCTCTGGAGATATTCAAGACCTGCCTGGATGTGTTCCTGTGTGATCCTGCTCTGGCAGGGAAGTTGGACTGGATGAGCTCTCAAGGTCCCTTCCAGCCCCTGACATTCTGTGATTCTGTGATCTGGGCTCACCCAAGGGCAGTGTTGTTGGTAGGAGCACAAAGCCAACGTGGTGGTAGCACTTCTAGAGCTCCATTCATTCACTCAGGTGCTCTTGCATGGAGCTCCATGGCATCTTGGCAGGCCTACCATAACCAGACTTGGGGCATCCCTCACATGAAGTCCAGGCTAGTGCAGATGATGAAACATCTTGTTGTGTGGCTTCCTCTGGGAACTGGGAAGGAGAAGACCAGCTTGAAGAACCATGTCCTGTTTGCTCTGGAGTGAGACAGCGGGGGGTTGCTTAATAGCCTGATTCCCTCCCTTTCTCCCTTCTTACTGTGGTTGTTTCAATGCCTACAGTGACACACAGTGGTGATGAGTTTCTGCTGTGCCAAGGCACTTGCCTTGACACAGGCAAATAACCAGCAAAGGACGTTGTAGGTGGTGGCAATGGTGGCTGCCAAGCTCCCCATACAGGAGCCTGTCACCCTGGGCTGGATCCACTTGCCAAAGTGGTGTGGACTGCAGGCTGCTCATCAGATGGCCAGAGAAGGAAGCTTTGGAGCTTCTGACCCTTCCATCCCATGTGTTGCCTGTTTACTACCGAGGTCTTTTTGTCACAGTCAGCAGAGAATTGTGGCTTTCCTAAGCTGATTTGTACCATAAATGTCACACTCAAATCCTCTTTATTCGATTTTTTTGGTGACAATGCAATATTTCCTTTTTTGTTGTTGTTTTTAATCCTTGTGTAAGCAGCCACCCAATGGAAGTTGGCTTTTGGCTGTCATGCTCTCCCCCTGCTCCTCAGGCTCCCTTTGTGCTGGGGAGAGCCCAGCAGGGAAACATGGCTCAGTTGCTCAGGAGAACATTTTTCAGTGTCACTGGATGTGTTCACCTTTCATTGCCAGGCAGTGTGTGTGTGCAGGGGAGGTAGATGACACTTTTCATCAGCCTGATTCCATGCTGTTATTCCATTGCTTCAGTCCCCAAGAAGATTTTGGGGTTTTTTTTCAGGATTCAGGGTTTTGTTTGGGTTTGTTTTTCTCCCATCTTTGAGAAGAACCATGATCAGATGATGAGAAGTCTTGAGCTGCCTTCCTACTTCAGCCATTGCTCCACGCTGGGTAGCTTCAGGCAAGCCACTATTTCCAAATCCCAGCTTCTCCAGCTATTAAGGTGGGAAAGAACCACTCTGATCCACCTCCCTTGCAAGGTCTGGATGTCAGGGGCAAGCTGCAAACAAACAGTGACTTTGAAAATGGGGAGGGGGGAGGGGGGAGGAAAAACCCTAAGCATCCATTCGTCAGGCATTGTCCCTCCGAGCAGCCATCGTACCTGAGGCGGGACTGGAGCTGCGCTCCCGGAGCTGCTGCTGGGATGGGTTAGCGTGGCCCCTCGGCATGGCCCGGAGCAGAAGGAGGTGGCCCTGCGGAGCAGAGCAGATGTGCTGGGTCTCCGTCATCCGGAAAATGCTTCTTGCTGGCAGCACAACACAATCGTGCGGGTCAAGGTCAAGTTGCTGGCAGCCTGCATCCCTCGGGGCCCGAGCCAGAGTGGAATATAAAAACCTCCAGACACGAAAACCCCTTTTTGCCTCTGGTTTTGATGGCCAGCCCGGTGCCCCCTGCCCCACGCTGTGGGTCCGGGTGGTCCCGGGGGAGCCGGGTGGCCGTGGGCAGGCAGCGATGCTGAGCTGCTCCTGACATTTCCGCCTGCGAGTGCCCAGCCAATTGGCGCGGCTGGAGCAGCGACACATGAAATATGATGATTTTCTACTGAAGAGGAGGAGGAGGAGGAGGAGGAGGAAGGGGGAGGACCGTTTGCTCTTGATGGTTTGCATGCCTGGGGCTGCAGAGAGGACAGGCCAGAGAGGAGCTGCCGGGTGCCGAGCTGCAGCACCCCGGGGATGGCCCCTTGCTGCCCGCTCCCTGACCAGGAGGATGCCAATGCCACCCAGGTGGGCCGGGCGCCGACGGCAGCAGGACGGGCTGCCGGGGCACGCTGCAGTGGGGTGCCAGGCCTGGGGACCCAGCATTTTGAGGGGACCCAGCAAGCCCTCAGTTTGGATCCCCGCTATCCTCAGGGGAGCCGCGCCACTACACGGGGCCACCAGCAGCGCTTTGCGGGGCTTAGCAGTGGAGGACTGAGCTTTTTTTTTGGAGGGGGGTGGGGGGGCTTCGGTTCAATTCGCTAAACCAAACAACAACAACAAAAAAAAAAAACCCAACAAAACAAACCCCCTCCCCCCGAAATCCCACTCCTGGAAGAATGCTCTCTTCGCCGTGCCAGGGCTGCTCGCTTCAAACTTTTGCAGCCCGATCGTCAGTTTGATGGGAAGCACTTGACAGAGCCTCCTCTCCTGTCGTTAACCCTCTCACACCGCCGGCCGGGATGGAAACTGTTAATGCCTTGGGAAAAAAAAGGGGGAAAAAAAAAAACCAACAGAGAATCATCAGTCGCAAACCAATTTTAACCCCGCGAAGGAGCGGCCACAACCTCACATCCAGCAGCTGTTCATTTTTATAATGACTGTGCATTTATCCCAGAGCTGGGTGGCAAGTTTGCCATCTATTATTATTCTCCTAAAGAGAGGAGGATAAGGGGGAGGGGGGGAGGGGAGGGGGAGAGGAGGGAAGGAAGGAGGATCCTGTTCAAAGCAGAAAAAAAAAAAAAAGAAGAAATCCTCTAATAATCTATTAATAACCGAGAATAATATGCACGAGGGGAGGCTGCTCGTGCAAACCACACCTCCCCCCCCCCCCAAACCCCCCAACCCCCCCCCGCCCCCCCCGCCCAGCTCCTACTGTGCCGCCGCTGCCCCTTTATTAATTTATTTCGGTGCCCTGAGTGACAGTCGTCCAGAAGTGATAATTGGTGCACTGTATCTTTAAAAGGTTAAAACCCTTTTCAAAAAGGCCTAGACTCATAGTGGGGGGAAAAAAAAAAAAAAAGCAAAAGAAAGACAAGAGAGGCTTTGGCTGGCTTTGGGATCCAGAAAAAAAAAAACAGCTGCTGATTAGAGTCTGCGTCTTCGGGGCTGAATTTATTGCATATTTTTCAGCAGCAGGGATCCTAGGAGGAAGCTTCCGTTTGGGTTTCTTGCTTGATCGTGGTTTATTTTTATTCAGAGGAATAACAGAGGAAGGATTTGTTCCGGCTGGAGCATGCTCACAACCTGCAAGATCTCCCATTATTAAACTGCCTAGTTTGGGCTTTAATATCCATGTGGTGGTTTTTTTTTTTGCCCCCCCCCCCCCTTCTTCTTCTTCTTCTTCTTCTTCCTCCTTGTTTTTTTCCCTCCTTTTTATCCCCCCCTTCCCCTTTTTTTCCAACCCCCCCCTCGTTTTTTTTCCCCTCCCCCCTTTTTTTTTTTAGCGTTGTTATTATTTGGCAGCCTGCATCTCTAAAAAAATAATAATATATATATTTTTTTCCTCCCTTTTTTTTGGGGGGGGGGGGATAATTTTTTTTTTTTTTTAAATAAATAATTTATTTTGAAAGGAAGCTGATCTCGTAATGAGCTTTCTCCTTCCTTACTTGAAACAGGTGCTAATGAAAGAATGCAAATAGCACCGGCTGAGCCGAACATTTCCTAAAGAAGGGAACAGCCACCGACCCGAATCGGTCCGGATCAGCCTGCTGGCACCCAGCAAAGGTAGGCACCAGGGGCTTTTGCTCCGTTTTGTTTGGCGTTTTTTTTTTCATTCCCTCTCGTTCTCTACCTGCATCTTTCCGAACGCTCTGTTTTCCTCCCTTGCTGCCGGGTGCACAACCGGACGGCGAAGATTCCATTTTGCTTCCCGAAAGGTGTCAGGTTGCCAAGGAGCCGCTGGCCCCCCGCACACCCCGGTGTGCAGAGATCTCCATCTCTAGCTGGAGCTCTACGTCCGCCTGTCTATCCCCTGGGTGGCCAGGGCTGGCGCGATGGGCGAGCTCCCCAAGCCCGAGGTAACCTTAGCGGTGTCAATCAGCCCGCAGCCAGCCTTGTAACCCTGTCCCCGCCGCGCTCCCGGCCGCTTCGCCGCTCGCTGCTGCTTCCTTAGCCCTGCCTGGCGCAGGGATCCAGCCTGCCTTGACAGCAACTTCGTTTGCTCCCAGGCTCTATAGGCTATGATTGTTTGGGTTTTTTATCATTGCCGGGGGGATATGGAGGGGCTTGGTGGAAGGTAAAGCTGCGTGTGTTGGCAGCGTGCACCGCAGGCAGAGGGACACGCGTGGCGTCTCCGCCGGCCACCCCGGCTGCGTCTTCCCCAGCCACCCCTTGCCGCTGGCTCGGGGGAAGATGGACATGTTGCTCCACGGGGTGCCTTGTCCTCCTGGGGTGATGCTGGGTCCCCAGGCCCTGCTCCCTCCTTCGCATCCTGCCTTTGGACTCCCCGTGGAGCGGCAGCAGCTGTTACCTGGTGCCACAGCGTGCACAAACACCTTCAAAACAATCCCGTTCCTCATCTGAAGGGCTGGATCCCTGCCCGGGGCTGAATTCCCCCTTTGCCTGCACAAAGCCTGGCCATTGCCTTGTCTTTTTCACCCTGCTTAATTTTTTTTTCCGGGCGTGCTTGGGGGTTGGTGTTTGGGCAGCACTGGGATGTAGCCCTCGGAGGTTTGTCCTTTGCTGGGGAGCTGGAGTCGGCCCCGGTGCTGGAGGCAGGTGGAGGCATCCGCAGCAGCCCCATGCGGTACCTGCTTCTCGCTCGGGCTCCAGGATTTCTGCCGTGTTCCCACAGCTGCGAGCCTAGGCTTGCAGCAAGGACTGCAGTGGCCTCTCCAAGGGCCAAATCCAGCCCTTGCTGGGATCTTCCAGCTCCTTTGGCAGTATGAACCTCTCAGGGCAGAAATTAGCCTTTTGTCTGGAAGTTTGAGTTTATATTTTGGTCTGCTGGAGTCTGTCGGAGCAGTATTTCCCAATTCTCTCTGTGCATGCAAGAGTATTTGTAGGTTTGGGGTTTGTTGGTTGTTATTTTTTTTTGTGCCTGGCTGTTCAGGAAAGGATCTGCAAAAAAAGTTTTCCCCAACGAATTGTGCAAGCTGGGGGTGGGAGGCACATGAAATAAAGCACTGGTTTGATATAAACAACCCTTCGAGGCTTCCTAGAAAGAGAACTCGTGAAGAGCTTAACCTGACAGATAAAAAGTAATCAAAACTGAATATGCAGATTGGTCTCTGTGTGTGTGTGTGTGTGTGTCCGTGTCCAACTTCCAAAAGCAGATAATATTTAATTAGGAGTTTGCTTTGGGGGTGTATGCAGGAGAAGATGTTGAAAGCATGCTTTGGAGCCAGGGGTAGGGGAATACTCCTCCATGCCTGATTTTGGCCGGGCGCAGGGCTGCAAGTGCCTCTTGTCCCCTCCTGCTCTGCCAGAAATGGCAAAGCTGAAAGCTGATGAGTGCTGGTGACCCCCAGCCTCGTGGTTTAGGATCCAAGGTGGTGATGCTTCCCCAAGCCCCTCACTCCCTCGTGCTGAGGCAGCGATGCTCAGCTCACGCTGGGGCTGCGAGGTCCTGCGGGGACAGGACTTGCTCTCTGCTTTTCACTCCGTGCCCAGGAAGGAGCCTGCTCAAAGCTACTTTTTATTTATGTTTTTCCCTTCCTGTCTTTTGGAGATTTCAAATCCTCCCAGCTGTAACAAAATGTGTGTGGGGTGGGGGGGAGGGGGGTGCTGGTCTTTATTTCTCCCTCCTTTCAGCCAGCCTTGCTTGCTCAGTGGGATTTCTGCAAAGCTGTGCCATGTGGGAGCTCGCTGCGAGTCTCCAGCCCTGAGCTATCGCTCTGCTCAGGCTGGTGGGAAATATTTTGGATGAGAAACCTCCTGAGAAAGCCCTAGCTGGTGGTACCTGAGAGGGAGGAGGAAGGGAAGGGGGTGTTTTTCCTATCAAATCATTTTCTGTATCCCTAGAGGCTTCCCCTGTATCCCTACATCCCCATCCCTATGGGCTTCTGCTCTGCTGCCTCTGGGATCGCAAAACCCTTCCTGCGCTGCCCAGCCAAAAAAAACTCCTCCCAGCAGTTTGAGCAGGACACAGCAGATTTTGTCTCATGTTGTACCAGAGCCAGAGTGCTCCTCTGCAGAGATGGTGGCATCTGAGTCCTGCCAGGAGTTGCCCTTTTATGAGGCCTCTGCAATACCTTGAGACTGGCGGGAATTGGTGGCCCTGGATCACTCCGACTTTTATCCTTTCATCACCTCCCGAGGAAGGGAAATGAAACTGTTGTTCTCTGAGGCACTGGAGCCAGGGTCATCTGACTGGTTCGTGCTTGTGAAGGATCCTGCTCATTATTTTGCTTGAAACAGTTGTAAAACTCCATAAACACCCACGACGTGCAGGGTCGTGGCTTTCAAATGGCTCTCCAGCATCTTGGCTCATTGCTGCTACAGCTCGTGGCTGGCCTGGTCAGTGGAGTTCTGTCCATGCAGGTATTTGCTGGGAACTGAGATAGCTGTTGATGAGCCAAGAAGTTTTATGGACCCCTAGAGAAGCCCAGGCTCAAAGTCACTTAAAGGCCTTCTCCTCAGGTGCACTTTAATTCTGGATTTCCACCTGGCCCCAGGCTGGTCCAGTAATTACCACAAATCTCAGCCCTCTCTGCTCAAGACCTGGAGCTGATGAAGAAGAGAACAGTGCCAGGAGAGCAGGAACAGAATATTGACCTAAACCTATCATTTTTAATTGGACCAGCTGGGAGTGAGTCTTTCTGCCTCGTGCTGGTAGGAGCACAAACCACTTTAGAATAGTTTGGGGCTGGAAAAAAAGGTCTCTTTTCTCCACCAAGAGCTAAATACCTGCAGCTGGCTCAGCTGAGGTGGCTTAGTTATGGATGCACCAAGGAAAAATGCATCCCAGCAGGCTGATTTCTCCTGATTCAAGGTGCATGATGTTGTCTGAAGGGGGGGCCTTCCACAAGAGGCTAAGAGGGCTGGTTGGTGACTACCCCTGTTTCAACACCTTGCTGACCTGACTGCAAAAGGGATGTCAGAATTCATAGGACACCCCTCCCCTCCCAAAAAAAAACCCAACAAACCCAACCAAAAACAACTTTAAAAGAAAAAAATCATCTCCTCACTTAGTTCCTTAAAAAGCTCAGGAACTTTTATGCCAAGAATGGAAAGGCAGCAGCTGTGGAAGTCATGGGTTTGCTCAGCTCTGTTCTCAGTGCTTAACTGAGGTAGGGATGTTGGGGGGGGGGGGGGGGAGGGAGCAGTGTGGCCTTTTTTGTTCCTATTTAACCTTTCTGTGTTTTACTTCTTTTTTTCCTTCCCTGTGTGGGAAATGGGGAGGAGGGAAGGAGGGGAGGGGGAACCATTTGGCCAGGATCTCAGTGTGAGTCCCTGGCAGATTGAAAATGCAAGTAATAAGTTGTGACTCTAAGCTGCGACTGCAGACAGCAGCACTCGCTGGGGTTCTGCTCCATCGGTATTTGCTGGGTGGGACACAGAGCTGTGGGGGGAATGCATGGGGGAAGAGGGATTTTGGGGCCTGAAATTGCACCAGGGGAGGGTTAGGTTGGAGATTAGGAATAATTTCTTTGCTGCAAGTGCGGGCAGGGATTGGAAGAGGCTGGCCAGGGAGGGTGGTGGAGTCCCCATCCCTGGAGGTGTTCAGGAAAGGTGGGGACATGGCACCTGGGGACATGGATTAGTGGCCATGGTGGTGCTGGGTTGCTGGTTGGACTCAGTGATCTTAGAGGGCACTTCCAACCCAAACAATTCTCTGATTCTATACCTTTACTGTATAGATAATCCCTGCTGCTAGATCGGTTCTGTCCCACTGATGATCCTTGCTGTGAGAAGCAGGAGCAGCCCCAGCTCCTGAGGTGTGGGCGCTGTGAGTCTGGGCTGTTTGGAGGTGCAATCACAACTGGCTGCTCTTGCCAATGACTGAAATAAGATAAGGAGGCAGGTTGCACGTGGTGTGGCTCAGCCCAGGCTCTGAGGAGGCTGCGTGTGAAAGCCCTCGTGGTTGAGGGACATGGGATACTGCTGGCATCTCCTGGGAGCAGAGAGAGGAGGAGCCCCAGAAATAGCTACTGGGATGATCCCCAGGAGGAGCCCAGCTGCTAGTCCCAGCCTGGGGCTGGTCTGGATGGGTTGTTGTGACCCAGGATGGCCCCAGTGACCCTGGCTGTAATGATCCTGGCTGAGCTGCCTCTCCCTACAGCTGGGAGAGGAGGATCCCACAGCCCTGCGACTCCAGGGCTGCTTGAAGTTCCCTGCATGGGAATCCCATGGGACTCAGGACTTTCAGATGGGTTGCCCACTCCCCAAGGAGCCCAGATTTTCAGTGCAGAGTGAGATTGCCTCTTGCTTGCTTCCCCTCCCATGCATCACCTCATCGCTCTGGCAGCTCTTGATGTGGGACGCATGGGCGTCTTTGAAAGGAGCTTGGTCAATAAAACCCAGTGGAGGAGACAACCACAAGTGGCTGGACCATCTCCTGTCTCTCTGGAGGGAGGGCCTGAGGTTGCTGCTGACTCACAGCCCTGTTTTTGGGGGCTGCCAGCAAAAAGCAATGAGTAAAGCCTGATGTCACAATTGATCTGCTGAAAATAAGTCACCACAGAATTTATCACCTTGCTGAAATGCGAAGTGGGAGAGGCCAGGGCTGCTCATGGTGATGTCAGGGATGATCTCAGAGGCCTTCAAAATACACCTCTGCCACAAACAAAACTTCTAACCCACTTATTTTAGTCACTTTTAGAGTTCAAGCATATGTTATATATATCCTGAAGCATGTTAATGCTGAATGATGGATTTGGAATCAAAAGGTCTGGAATGTTTGAAGCAAGCAAAGGAAGAGTTGCTGGAGGTGTGATGGGAACTCTTTCAAATGCTCTGGTGCTGAAGAGGATTCTCTTGGGACAGGCTCAGCTGTGCAAGCATCATCCTGCCCTGCCCCAGTCTTGCCCCCTCTAACCTGCATCCATCACACATCATCTGTGTCTCAAAGGCACATCCAGCCCTCACCAGCCACTTCCCTTTGGCCTCTGAGCTTTAGTCCATGAAAATAAGTTTCTCACCCCTCAACTTTTTACAAGGGTTTGTAGTGATAGGACAAAAGGGAATGGGTTGAAGCTGGAAGAGGGGAGACTGAGATGGGAGATTATGAGGAAATTCTTGAGAGTGAGGGTGGGGAGACACTGGCACAGGTTGCCCAGGAGAGGTTGTAGATGTCCCCTCCCTGGAGGTGTTCCAAGCCAGGTTGAGTGAAGCCTTGAGCAACCTGGGCTGGTGGGAGGTGTCCCTGCCCATGGCAGGGGGTTGGCACTGGATGATCTTTAATGTCCTTTCCAACACAACCCATTGTATGATTCTCTGATCTCTTTCCTCGTGGCCTTTACCTGACTCTGGTGATTTTCAAAGCCATTTCAATCCTCTGTGTTGCAGGTTCCCCTACCCCCCATTATTTTTTTGTTGCTTTAACTGATATTTTTAGATATGATTTCTCTTTTTCTGTGTCTGTGTGTGATGCTGGCAGGAGAGTGAATTGTATGGGAGAGTGAAAACTGCTGAGGCAAAAGTGTTGTTTGGTTTTTAATGGCTGTTCCAAAGCTGTTTGCCCAGGTTCCTTCTGACAGCTCCTTGCTGCAGTGGATCTGTTGCTGGAAATGGGTTCTCAGGCTGACCCTGTGCAGTGGGGACAGGATCACAGGGTCACAGGATCTTAGGGGTTGGAAGGGACCTCTGGAGATCTTTGAGTCCAACCCCCCTGCCAGAGCAGGGCCATAGAATCCAGCACAGGTCACACAGGAACACATCCAGATGGGGCTTGAAAGCCTCCAGAGAAGGAGACTCCACAACCTCTCTGGGCAGCCTGCTCCAGGGCTCTGTGAGCCTCACAGTGAAGAAGTTCCTCCTCATGCTGGGCATCTCCAGCCCTCCACCTTACTGACAGCTGACTGTAAGTTTGATGAATCCATCAAACAGCAGCTTTGTGCAGTGGAAAGCAAATCTGCTGGCTGGCAAGTGAAGGACTCGTGCTGTGCAGCCCCGTGGTAGAGTGAAGGGAAATATTTGGAGTGGCTTCACGTCTCCAAACAAGATGTGGTGCTGTGCCAAGAGAAAGTGGTAAGGTGGCTGTGTGGCTCAGACCACCCACTGCCAGGGGGGGGGAAAATTGATCCTGGGCCAGCCTCAGCTGGAGGTGTGTCAGTGTGTGTGCAGCTCCTGGGCTGCAAGGTGCAGGGGGCTGTCAGCACTGCCTGAGCCGCAGGCTGCAAGTCAAGAAAGAAGGCAATGAGTGGAAGATGTTGCTGTGACAGCCACCTGAGGGGGGGCCTGGAGTTCTGAGTGTGTACCTGGCTTGGTTTATAGCAACATTGGATGTTAGGATATTGTTGGATAGTGGATGTTCAGAACAATTTCTTCCCCCAAAGCGTTGTCAGGCTCTGGAACAGGCTGCACAGGGCAGTGGTGGAGTCCCCATCTCTGCAGGTGTTTCAAAGCCATAGAGACATGGTGCTGAGGGCCATGGTTTAGTGGTGACCTGGAAGTGCTGGGTTGGACTTGGTGGTCTGAAAGATCTTTTCCAACCTCATGATCTTGAAGGTTTTTTTCTGACCTAAATGATTCAATAAGCCAGAGGAGGCCAACAGAGCTTCTGTAAGGTCTGGAGGACAGGTCTGCTTGAGGAGCTCCTGAGGTTTAATGGCCATGGTAGTGTTGGGTTAATGGTTGGACTTGATGATCTTAGAGGTCTTCTCCAACCTCTGTGGTTCTGTGATTATAACATGGAGTGAGAGCCATGCTTCTCAGCTGCAATGGTGATTACATTATTTTCCTCCTCAGTTATGCTGTGGATTAAGCACCAACAGGATTCAGTTTTCCTTTGTGAAGCCATGGGGGCCTGGAAGCCAAAATCCTGTCGGAGATGGTGCTCCAAAACTGCACAGCACATGAAATGGCCTTCCTCCATCCAACATGTGTGCCCATGAAGTGAGGCACATGCTCTTCCCATGCAGGAGGATGGCTCATAGTTGGATTGAGGCTAGTCAGGCTCTCTTCTTGTCCTGCTCTGCAGGCAGTTTAGGAGAAGAAAGACTCCTTGGTTCTGTTGTTGCAGTAATGTCTCATCCTGTGAGGCAAACATTTGGTTCCTTGCCTTTGGTTCCTTGATTGCACCTCATCAAATGGCAGTGCTGGGCATTTATGTGTCCATGGCACAGATGGTGAGCTCTTGAGTAGGATGATGGTCTTGCTGTTCACTAGGTTTGAGGTACCCTGCTCTTGGTGGAGATTCCAGGCTGGTGCCTGGGCAGTCTTCCCTGAGCAGTTTGCTGGTGCTTGCTGAGGAAAAGGTTGGGTAAATTGAAAATCCTAGAATCACAGAGCAGTTTGGGTTGGAAGGGACCTCAAAGATAATCCAGTTCCAACCCCCTGCCATGGGCAGGGATGCTGTCCATTAGACCAGCTTGCCTGCCCATATTGCTGCCTGCATGTAGCTTATGATGAGGCTTTGTTGTAATCCCCAACCCTGGGGTGTGAAGGCTGCCTGCACCTCACTACCAAATCCATGTGGTGTTAATCATAGAATGGATTGGGTTGGAAGATCATCCAGTTCTAACCCCCCTGCAGGGACACCTCCCACCAGCCCAGGCTGCTCAAGGCATCATCCAACCTTGCCTGGAGCACCTCCAGGCAGAGGGCAGCCACAACCTCCCTGGGCAACCTGTTCCAGTGTCTCCCCACCCTCACTCCAAATAATTTCTTCCTCTTCTGCAGTCTCAATCTGCCCTCTTCCAGCTCAAAGCCATTCCCTTTGTCTTGTCACTCCCAGCCCTTGTCAAAAGTCCCTCCCAGCTTTCTGGAAGGCCCTTTCAGGTACTGAACAACTGCTCTAAACTGAAGATCAAGAGGCTGATTTTCTCAGCTAACTGCACACAACAGGTTTCTGTCACTTCTGTTGTTATTTCTCTCAGCATTTGGATTTTGTATTATTTTTTTCTCTCAGTCACTTGGATTTTGCTCAAGGTTTGTTATTGCAAAAGCTGCTCATGGACTGATGCTGCCTTTGGTGGTTGGACTTGCTGATCAGAGCTTGGACTTGCTGATCAGCAGTTGCACTTGCTGATCAGAGGTTGGACTTGATCAGAGGTTGGGCTGGATGATCAGAGCTTGGACTGGATGATTAGTGGTTGAACTTGAAGATCAGAGGTTGGGCTTTGTGATCAATGCTTGGACTTGATCAATGGTTGGACTGGATGATCTATAGTTAGACTTTGATCAGAGGTTGGACTTGATAATCAGAAGTTGGACTTGATGATCAGAGATTGGACTTGCTCATCAGCAGTTGGACTTGATGATCAGAGATTGGACTTGATCAATGGTTGGACTGGATGATGTATAGTTAGACTTTGATCAGAGGCTGGACTTGATCAGAGGTTGGACTTGATCAATGGTTGGACTGGGTGGTCAATAGTTAGAGACTTTGATCAGAGGTTGGATGTGATGATCAGAGGCTGGACTTGATGATCAGAGGTTGGACTTGATGGTCTATAGTTAGAGACTTTGATCAGAGGTTGGACTTGATGATCAGAGGTTGGACTTGATGGTCTATAGTTAGAGACTTTGATCAGAGGTTGGACTTGATGATCAGAGGTTGGACTTGATGATCAGAGGTTGGACTTGGTGATCAGAGGTTGGACTTGATGGTCTATAGTTAGAGACTTTGATCAGAGGTTGGGCTTGATGATCAGAGGTTGGACTTGGTGATCAGAGGTTAGACTTGATCAATGGTTGGACTGGATGGTCTATAGTTAGAGACTTTGATCAGAGATTGGACTTGGTGATCAGAGGTTGGGCTTGATCAATGGTTGGACTGGATGGTCTATAGTTAGAGACTTTGATCAGAGGTTGGACTTGGTGATCAGAGGTTGGGCTTGATCAATGGTTGGACTGGATGGTCTATAGTTAGAGACTTTGATCAGAGGTTGGACTTGGTGATCAGAGGTTGGGCTTGATCAGAGGTTGGACTTGATGGTCTATAGTTAGAGACTTTGAACAGAAATTGGACTTGGTGATCAGAGGTTGGACTTGATCAGAGGTTGGACTTGGTGATCAGAGGTTGGACTTGATCAGTGGTTGGACTGGATGGTCTATAGTTAGAGACTTTGATCAGAGGTTGGACTTGCTCATTAGCAGTTGCACTTGATGGTTTATGGTTGGACTTGATCAATGGTTGGAATTTATGGTCTATGGTTGGACTTGACTGAAATTGGGTGATTACCTTAGAGGTCTTTTCCAACTGCAACGATTCTTTGACTCTAGAACACAGCACAATTCCAAGTCCAGATCACAGCTTTGGATAAAAGCCTTGATTATGAAAAAGGAAAAAACAAGCCCCAAACTATTTGGTTCTTCACAAGGGAACAATCCTAAGATGAGCTTGGTCCTCAAGAGCAAACTGCAAGGATGGGGTGGGGGGGGAAGATGTCTACATTAATATCACACAGAAGTTGCAAAGTTAAGCAATCAGAAGATGGCAAGAAGGAGGCAGGAGGGTGGCTGTGTGATCCTAGCTTCCCTTTGTCTGGGGGGTGTTTAGCAGGGAGAGTGCAATCTTGGGTTATTTACAAGTTTCAATAAATAGATATTTAAGATCAGCTCGTTTGTGTAATTAAAGACTTCTGAACCGTGGCCAGATGCTCTGCCTTTATGTCTGTGTGAATGGGAGCAGAGGGTGGCTCTGCACCACAGTGCCTCTGCTCGAGTGGCTGAGAAAAAAAAGGGCTCTTTTGTCCCTCTGCAACTGCATTTTGCTGCTTCTAGATGGCATGGAGGGATCACAGAATCACAGAATTGTCAGGGTTGGAAGGGACCTCAAGCATCACCTAGTTCCAGCCCCCCTGCCATGGGCAGGGACACCTCACACTGCAGCAGGTTGCTCACAGCCACATCCAGCCTGGCTGCAAAAACCTCCAGGCAGGAGGCTTCCACCACCTCCCTGGGCAACCTGTGCCAGGCTCTCACCACCCTCCTGGGGAACAACTTCTTCCTAACATCCAATCTCCATCTACCCACTTCTAGTTTTGCTCCATCCCCCCAGTCCTATCACTCCCTGACACCCTCAAAAGTCCCTCCCCAGCTTTCTTGTAGCCCCCTTCAGATCCTGAAAGGCCACAAGAAGGTCTCCTGGAAGCCTTCTCTTCTCCAGACTGAACAACCCCAACTCTCTCAGTCTGTCCTCACAGCAGAGCAGCTCCAGCCCTCTGCTCATCCTCGTGGCCCTTCTCTGAACACCTTCCAGCACCTCCAGATCCTTCCTGGAACAGAGGCTCCAGAATTGATGCAGGACTGGAGCAGGACCCAGTTCACATCTCCTGAGAAAGTGAGCTGTGGGGACTCTGGGGAGGCTTGGAGTCCAGATGGATCTGCCAGGAAGGACCTGTGAAGATAAAAGTGCTCCTTGCAGCCAAGAGCTCTGTACCACCATGGGATGTGTTGTTAACTCGAAGCATTGGGCTTGAGCATTGCTCCTTGAGTGAAAACTCTCTGTGAGTGGAGATAACCTAGTGCTGCAATGATGCAGATGAGAGTGGCACCCACCTTGGCCATCTGGAAGAGCCTTCCTGGCCCTTCTGTGTTCCACCACCCACTGAACTACAGAAGAACTGCTCCAGGCAAGGACCTGTGTGGCTAATGGAGACTTTTGAACTTCTGCAGCACTTTGGATTTCATATCCTCAAAGACAGTGCTGGGCTTGCAAATGGTGCAATCCTAAGAAGAACATGAGAAGGGGAATACTGTGATTTGGTGATCCAAAGCTGGACGTGAGGGTGGTGGAAAGGAGGAGAAGCAAGCTGCATTTGCAGGGTTTATCTGCTCTCACATTGTCTGCTTGTCCCTAACAGAGTGGAGTTGTTGCACTAAGGTTTTCTGCAGCTTCTTGTGGTAGCTTGTGTTCCTTTCCAGAGCACTACCTGTGGTGTGCTGCTCCTCTGAAACCTCTGCCAGGAGAACTCATCCACAAACTCAGTGTTTGTAGACTTGGTACTGACTTGTGAGGTTCAGTAAGGCAAAGTGCAAGGTCCCGCACCTAGGTTGGTGCAATCCCCATTATCAATCCAGGCTGGGGGATGAGGAGATTGAGAGCAGCCCTGCAGAGAAGGACTTGGGGGTGCTGGGGGGTGAGAAGCTGGGCAGGAGCCAGCAATGGGCACTGGCAGCACAGAAGGCCAAGGGCAGCCTGGGCTGCATCCAAAGCAGGGTGGCCAGAGATGGAGAGATGGATCCTGCCCCTCTGCTCTGCTCTGGGGAGACCTCACCTGCAGTGCTGGGTCCAGCTGTGGGACCCCAACACAAGAAGGACATGGACCTGATGGAGAGGGTCCAAAATAGGGTCCAGAGGTGCTCAGAGGAGTGGAGAACCTCTGCTCTGAGGGCAGGCTGAGGAAGCTGTGGCTGTTTAGGCTGGAGAAGAGAAGGTTCCAGGGAGACCTTAGGGCAGCCTTCCAGTACCTGAAGGAGACCTGCAGGCAGGCTGGGGAGGGACTGTTCAGAAGGGGCTTTGGGAATAGGATGAGAGGCAATAGTTTGAAACTGGAGCAGGGCAAATTTAAGTTGGACCTCAGGAGGAAGTTCTGCACAGTGAGGCTGGGGAGACACTGGAAGAGGTTGCCCAGGGATGTGTTGGAGGCTCCATTCCTGGAGACATTCAAGGTCAGACTTGCTCTAGCCCTGGGCAGCCTGCTCTAGCTGGAGATGTCCCTGCTGCCTTCAGGGGGGTTGGGCAAGATGCCCTTTGAGGGTCCCTTCCAACCTGATGCAATCTTTGAAGCTGTGCCTTGGACTTTGTGTCACTCCTGCATGCAGTATCTCTGCATTTGCACCATCCTGAGGCCCATGACCTGGTACAGCCAGCTCCCAACAAACCACCCCACTTGGCTTTTGGGGGGGAAATGTTTTTTAGCACTCTAAACCTTTTTTAAAACCTTAAAGCTGTGTAAGCAGCTTAAACCCATTCAAAGCCTTAGATCATTTTAAACAGCTTGTGCCAATATAAGGACTTAGATTATCTTAAATACCTTAAACAGATCTAAAGCTTGAGGGGAAGAATTTGGTTATTTGACTGATTTCACAGGCTCTTGGATCCCAGTGGAGAGGGGGACTCTGCCCAACCACTCCTCACTGGAAGATGCTTGGATTGTCTTCATCTTTGGCTATTTCATAGTATCAGAGAATTGTCAGGCTTGGAAGGGACCTCAAGGCTCAGCCAGTTCCAACCCCCCTGCCATGGGCAGGGACACCTCACACTACAGCAGCTTGCTCACAGCCACATCCAGCCTGGCTGCAAACACCTCCAGGCATGAGGCTTCCACCACCTCCCTGGGCAACCTGTGCCAGGCTCTCACCACCCTCCTGGGGAACAACTTCTTCCTCACATCCAATCTCAGTCTACCCATTTCTAGTTTTGCTCCATCCCCCCCCCAGTCCCTGACAGCCTCAAAAGTCCCTCCCCAGCTTTCTTGGAGCCCCTTTCAGATCCTGGAAGGCCACAAGAAGGTCTCCTCACAGCCTTCTCTTCTCCAGACTGAAGATGGTTTGAGATGTGAAGACAGCAGCACAATCTGAGTCTTTCACCTTAGCTCTGCCCTCCTGCTTGGTCTGTGATCAGCTGTAACTTCTGTGCATGGCCCCAGGTTATTTTGGCTAAAAATGTATCTAATTTGCAGGAGAAAATGAATGCAATTACACTGGCTGAGGGTTTCTGAGGCACCATCAGCTGCCCTTTGCAGGCTGGATTCGTGTAAATTGCTTCTACAGCTTTGAAAATCCCAGCTTAAGATGTGGTAGCTAATTACACCTCTTTTAAAATGTACCTAAACAGAGGAATGAGTTCAGACTGAGACTGGGGTTGATTTGGGCATTCTCTGCTTGTTGCCTGTGCCTCACTACCACATCCTTGTGGTGTTGATCATAGAATCAGACAATGGGATGGGTTGGCTGGACCTCAAAGATCATCACCTTCCAACCTCTCTGCCATGGGCAGGGACACCTCCCACCAGCCCAGGTTGCTCAAGGCAACCTCTTGGGCATCTGAACAATGTCTATAAACATCTGAGGGCTGGGGGTCAATAACAAAGGGCCAGGCCCTTTTTAGCAGTGTCCAGGGATAGGTCAAGGGGCAATGGACACAAACTGGAAGCCAGGAAGTTCCACCTCAACATGAGGAGAAAACCTGGTGTGAGGGTGCTGGAGCCCTGGGGCAGGCTGCCCAGAGAGGTTGTGGAATCTCCTTCTGTGGAGACTTTCAAATCCCACCTGGATGTGTCCCTGTGTGACCTGCCCTGGGTGATGCTGCTTTGGCATGGGGGGGTTGGACTGGATGATCTCCAGGGGTCCCTTCCAACCCCTCCCATTCTGTGATTCTGTGAGGCAGGGAACTGGTTTAACTTGCAATAAACTTCAGACAACTGAGCAAAGGTTTCAGTTTCATTTTCAGCTGCAGAGAGCTGGGCAGGCCCAGGGGCTGGGTTGCTACCACGGCTTATTACAGTGCAGCTGCTAACGAGGTCTGGTCCCCTGCAGTTTGCTCACTTAATAAATTAAGGTATTTATTATTCATAGCAGGAGAAGGTGAGTGCTTGCTTGAAGGTGAATTGCTTGCTTCCAGCCTGCCAAGCACTGAATTCTCTTGGAGACAGCACTGCTCCTACTCAGAACAAGAAGCCTGAGTGCTACAGGGGGATCTGTGAGAGCATCTGGTGGAGAAATTGGGGATTTTACAGAGCAGCTCGTTTAGAAGAAAGGCAATTAATGGGGGGAAAAAAACCACCAAGCAATCTAAGAAACTAAACCAAAACTCACACACACAAAACAAACAAAGAAACACCACCCCCACCCACCTCCCAGCATAAAAGATACCCAGAAATTTCCTGGGGTTCACTCAGTGCTGGAGATTCCAGTCCAAGCCTGAGTCCAGAGAAGGGCAACAGAGCTGGGGAGGGATCTGGAGCACAGCCCTGTGAGGAGAGACTGAGGGAGCTGGGGTTGCTTAGCCTGGAGAAGAAGAGGCTCAGGGGTGACCTCATTGCTCTCTACAACTACCCGAAGGGAAGTTGTAGCCAGATGGGGTTTGGTCTCTTCTCCCAGGCAACCAACACCAGAACAAGAGGACACAGTCTCAAGGTGTGCCAAGGGAGGTTTAGGATGGATGTTAGGAAGAAGTTCTTCCCAGAGCGACTGGGCATTGGAATGTGCTGCCCAGGGGAGGTGGTGGAGTCATTGTCCCTGGAGGTGTTTAAAAAGAGCCTGGACGAGGCACTTGGTGCCATGGTTTAGTTGATTAGATGGTGTTGGGTGATAGGTTGGACTCGATGATCTCAAAGATCTTTTCCAACCTGGTTAATTCTATTCTATTCTATTCTATTCTATTCTATTCTATTCTATTCTATTCTATTCTATTCTATTCTACTCTACTCTACTCTACTCTACTCTACTCTACTCTACTCTACTCTACTCTACTCTACTCCATGCCATGCCATGCCATGCCATTCCATTCCATTCCATTCCTTGAGTAGCTCACCGTGGGTGCAGCTCTCTGGTAGCTAACTACTACAGTTCATTTCTTGGCCTCTCTGGCCTGAGGAGGTCAGGATTAATTTTGCTAGAAGTGTAAACAGCTGGCAGGTGGGGAAACTACAGCTGGATCAGGGCAGAGAGCAGAGCAGCCTTTAAATCAGAGAATCACAGAATGGTTTGGGTTGGAAGGGCCCTTAAAGATCATCCAACTCCAACTCCCCTGCCATGGGCAGGGACATCTCCTTCTACACCAGGTTACTCAAGGCCTCATCCAACCTGGCCTTGAACACTGCCAGGGGCTGAACACTCCACAACTTTTCTTGGCAACCCATTCCAGTGCTCTCACCTTCTGCTTGGGGGAAAGTTTATTCCTAAGTTCATTGATAGAATGGGTTAGTTGGAAGGGACCTGAAAGATCATCCAGCTCCAGCCCCACTGCCATGGGCAAGGACATTTCCCCCTGGAGCAGGCTGCTGAGGTTTTCCTTTCTGACTGACTTCCTCTACCTAAAACCTGGTGCCTGGGCTGAGTTTGCCTCTCCAGCCACAAATCTTTGTATCTGCAGCCTTGGTGACCTTTTGTGCTTGGCTGAGATGTGCTGTTGGTTGCTGCTGGGCTTTCTCCTCTTGCTGCAGAGCTGGGCAGGAGAAAGCACTGCTTTTGGAGCTAGATGGAGCTGGAGTAGAGAGCTGGATCACCTCTGCTAAGGGGACAGGCTGGGGGAGTTGAGGCTGTTGAGGCTGGAGAAGGGAAGGCTCCAGGGAGACTTTAGAGCAGTCTTCCAGTACCTGAAGGGGCTCCAGGAGAGCTGGGGAGGGACTTTTGACAAGGGCTGGGAGTGCCAGGACGAGGGACAATGGCTTTGAGCTGGGAGAGGGGAGACTGAGAGTGGAGTTGGAGAAGAAATTCTTTGTAGTGAGGCTGGGGAGACACTGGCACAGGCTGTTCAGGGTGACTGTGGATGTCCCCTGCCTGGAGGTGTTCAAGGCCAGGTTGAGCAACCTGGGCTGGTGGGAGGTATCTCTGCAGGGTGGTTGGAACTGGACGATCTTTGAGGTCCAATCCAACCCAAACCATTCTGTTGTTTGCTCTCTTCTCTGATACCCACGAGCACTGCTTCCTTGCTGCTGACAGCCTGGCTGCCCAGAGAGGTTGTGGAGTCTCCTTCTGTGGAGAGATCCCAACCCTTCCCCAGCCATTGTGATCCTGGGCAAGCTGCTGTGGGTGCCCTGCTGCAGCAGGGGGGTTGGACTGGCTGATGTCCAGAGCCCCTTTCCACCCTCTATCATGCTGGGATTCTGTTCTTGCTGTTGAAGAAGTGAGCAGTGTGGAGGGGAGCAGACTGGAAGCTTCCCAGCAAAGAGAAGATCTGTGTTATGGGGAGCTGTGGGGGTGATGAACCACGTGGGGGGGTTGTAGCAGCAGAGGATTTGTGACCTCAGGAGATTTGGGTGAGCATTAATGAGCCTCCTTCAGCTCTCAGCAACTCGCTGCAGCTCCTTCATTTGGGGACTTAATCAGCAGCTTGGTGACTTCTTAGAAAGCTGAGGAAGGTTCTCTGTGCGTGCCCAGACACAGGAGAGGCTTGAGGGGGTGGTGCTCAAAGGGAAGGTTTGAGCTGGGGAGCTGAGGGCTGCCACCTGCACGCTGACCACAAACATCTCTGCGAGCACTGCGGTGTGAGGGCACAATCGTCCCTCTATCAGCTTCAACTCCTTCTCCTCCTCATTAGAACCTGGGAAGTTGTGTGGTCTGCACAGCAGAGTGTCCCAGACAGCTTCTGGGAGGGGTCTGGGCTGAAAGCACCCATTTGTCCCTACCCCAGACACCCTGGCAGGATATGTCCCTCCTCTCCTTCCTTCTCTTGCTGACAGCTCTGCTGAAGGCTGTTTGCAGCAGTTTGGTGCCCAGGCAGCTGATGCTGCAGCAGAGCTGCCCAGCTCTGCCCAACTCAGGAAAGTTCCTCCTGGCATGGGGGGGGTGCCAGAATGTGCCCCAGGTCCTAGGACAGAATTGTGTAGGCAGGAAAGGGCCATTAAGGTCATCCAGTCCAACCATTCTCCAGCTCTACCAAGGCTGGTGCTAAACCCTCAGCACCACATCTCTGCCTCTTTGAAACACCTCCAGGGATGGGAATTCAAGCACTGCTCTGGGCAGCCTGTGCCAGGCTTTGATTTCTCTTTCAGTTCTTCTAATGTCCAACCCAAACGTCCCCTGCTGCAACTTGAGGCCATTTCCTCATGTTCTGTTGTTTATTCCTTGGGAGAAGAGACCAACCCCCAGCTGGCTCCAACCTCCTCTCAGGGAGCTGCAGAGAGCAATGAGGTCTCCCTCAGCCTCCTCTTCTCCAGACTGGACACCCCCAGCTCCCTCAGCTGCTTCTCCCCAGCCCTGTTCTCCAGACCCTTCCCCAGCTTCATTGCCCTTCTCTGGACCTGCTCCAGCCCTTCAATGCCCTTTCTGCATCCAGGGACCCAAAACTGAATCCAGTACTCAAGGTGTGGCCTCACCGGTGCTGAACAGAGGAGGGGAATGATTTGAAGCTGAGGGAGAGCAGGGTTAGACTGGAGCTGAGGAAGAAGCTCTTCAGTAGGAGGGTGGTGAGACTCTGGCACAGGCTGCCCAGGGGGGCTGTGAATGCCTCCTCCCTGGGGATGTCCAAGGCCAGGTTGGATGAGGCTTTGAGCAGCTGTTCTGGTTGAGAGATGTCCCTGCACATGGAGGGGAGGTTGAAGTAGATGATCTGTGAGGTCCCTCCCTACCTGAGCCATTCTGTGATGACTTCAGAGAGTCAAATCACTCCATGTGCATTTGATGTCAGGGGCAAGGACATTACCTGCTGTGGAGAGGAGTGGACTTGGGGAGTATGTGAACATTTGAAGTCTTAGGGGAAACTTAAGGCCTGATCTTCTCTTTGTGCTGTGTCATACAACTGGGACAGAGAGGTCACTTTGCCACTGGGCAGCACATTTAGAGTCTGTGGAAAGAAATAGCTCAGACAGCACGTGGGGTGCAGGGCAGGAGGAGAAAAGAGGAGATGGGAGATGCACCACCAGCAGTGGGGGAATGGTCCCACTGGTATTAGGTCAGCTAAGAGTAGGGAGAAGAGCCCAAGCCCCACCTCACTGCAGCCTCCTCTCAGGGAGCTGGAGAGAGCAGGGAGGTCTCCCCTCAGCCTCCTCTTCTCCAGGCTGAACACCCCCAGCTCCCTCAGCTGCTCCTCCCCAGCCCTGTTCTCCAGACCCTTCACAGCTTTGTTGCTCTTCTCTAGACCTGCTCCAGCACCTTAAGGTCTTTTAGTTTCTTCATTCCAGAGCCAGACCTTGTCTGGTGTGTGGAGACCTTGAAACCTGCCTGGTACTGGAGTTTCAGTTCATCAGGTGACTGCAAAACTGCATAAGGTTCCTTTCAAGGGTAGAAGCAGCAGCTCCTGTATGCAACCCCTGCAGGATGCAGCTGAGGCAAGCACAGGGTGGAGGCAGAGCCTGGAGGGTGCAGGTCTGCTCCTCTTCTCCACAAAGGTCTCTGAGCATCAGCTGCTTCCTCAGCTATGCATGAGCACAGCAGGGATCACAGGATCCCAGCCTGTTAGGGTTTGGAAGGGACCTCTGGAGATCTTTGAGTCCAACCCCCCTGCCAGAGCAGGGCCATAGAATCCAGCACAGGTCACACAGGAACACATCCAGACAGGGCTGGAAAGGCTCCAGAGGAGGAGACTCCACAACCTCTCTGGGCAGCCTGCTGTGTGGGACACAGCACAAGGGAAGAGCTTCCAGGGGGCTCTGCAGGCAGGACAGAATAGGGAGAGGGCTGCAAAGGAGGAGTTGAGGGTGTCTGGGTAGAGAAGGGACTGAGTAGCACAACCATAATGGATGGAAATTGCTGCTTAGAGAGGTGTGAGGTTTTCAAGAGGCTGCAGACTCCTGAAGGACAATCTCCTCCTGGGCCAAGCTCTTTGGAGACACCAGGAAAGAGAACTGAGCCTGGGATTCCTCAGTGGGCTGGGTGCCTGGCAGGGCTCCCTGGGGAGAGCTGGCAGGTGGGACTGTCACAGTGTCTGTTTTCACAGCACATGTTTTTCTTGGCTCCTGAGTGCAGCAGAGGGGTACCAGGAACATGTCTCCCCATGCTGACAAGAATTCCCCTCAAGGCTTCCTGGCTTCAGGAGAACTGCTGCTGGATCGCTGCAACTTGCTGCTCTTGTTGCCCTTCAGTCCCTTGCTTTCAGTTGCCACTGCCCCATCCCTGCCCCTCCCCTGTCCCATCCCTGCCCCTTCCCTGTCCCATCTCTGCTCCATCCCTGTCCCATCCCTGCCCCTTCCCTGTCCCATCTCTGCCCCATCCCTGTCCCTTCCCTGCCCCTTCCCTGTCCCATCTCTGCCCCTTCCCTGCCCCTTCCCTGCCCCTTCCCTGCCCCTTCCCTGTCCCATCCCTGCCCCTTCCCTGCCCCTTCCCTGCCCCTTCCCTGTCCCATCCCTGCCCCTTCCCTGTCCCATCCCTGTCCCTTCCCTGTCCCTTCCCTGTCCCATCTCTGCCTCATCCCTGCCCCTTCCCGGTCCCTTCCCTGCCCCTTCCCTGTCCCATCCCTGCCCCTTCCCTGTCCCATCCCTGTCCCTTCCCTGTCCCTTCCCTGTCCCATCTCTGCCTCATCCCTGCCCCTTCCCGGTCCCTTCCCTGCCCCTTCCCTGTCCCATCTCTGCCCCATCTCTGCCCCATCCCTGTCCCTTCCCTGCCCCTTCCCTGTCCCATCTCTGCCCCTTCCCTGTCCCATCTCTGCCCCTTCCCTGTCCCATCCCTTCCTAATCCTTGTCCCATCTCTGCCCCAGCAGTGTCCACAACATCTGTGCCTGGGAAGATGTTTGCTGGTTCTGTGGCTGTGCAATAACAGAAACACAGCATGGGCTGGAAGGGACACCCAAAGCTCATCCAGTCCAAGCCCCTGCAGCCAGCAGGGACATCTGCAGCTAGAGCAGGTTGCTCAGAGCCCCAAACAACCTGACCTGGAAAGGTTCCAGGGATGGGCATCCCCCACCTCTCTGGGCATCTTGGGCCAGGGTCTCACTACCCTCAGTGTCAAACATCTCTTCCTTCTCTCCACTCTGAATCTCCCTCTTTCAGTGCAAACCATCCCCCATTGTCCTGTCACAACAGGCCCTGCTCAAAAGTCTGTCTCTAGCTTTCTGCTCAGCTCCTTTAAGTTGTCAAAGGCCACCAGAAGGTCTCCTGAAGCCTTCTTTTCTCCAGTCTGAACAACCCCAACTCTCTCAGCCTGGCCTCACAGCTGGCTCATGTCCAGTGTTTCCCACCCCAGCACCCCAAGTTCTTCTCCACAGGGCTCCTCTTCACCCTTAATCCTCAGCCTGGATTGATAGTGAGGGTTGCCCACTGCCTTTGCAAGTGGGGGGGCTTGTCCCTGCCTGATTCCATGTATCTTTCATGTGGGTGATGAGCATCTATCCCCCACATGTGGGCCTGGCTCCTTTCTGTCAGGAGCATCTGCTGCGCTTGCACCTGTCTGGATCTCCTCAGCACCCAGCTCTGCACATCTGGGGCTGTGAGGCACCAGCCCAGCTGTGCTCTTGCTTCCAGCTGTGCTCTTGCTTCCAGCTGCAGCTGTGGGACAGGGCCTTCAGCAGTGCCAGTGCTTCCTTTGGGGGCCTGCTTGTCACTGGCAGATTTGAGTGGTTAAAGGACATCCCTGGTGCCCCAAGGCTGCCCTCGAAGCCTGACATCCAGGGGTACTGCTGTGTGATGAGCTCTCAAGGTCTCCCTGGTTTCCCTTTGAGGAAACTTGTTCTTGAAGTTCAGTTCAGATCTCCTTCCCTGAAGTACCTCAGAGGAGGGGAGTAGCTCTGTTTGAAACATCCTCTGTGCCTTTGCTTTGCTTTTCCTCAGCCATGGAGCTCTGAACCTGGTCCTGCAGCTGTTAGAGCACCTTCATGAGTGGCTCTCACCTTGACTCCTGCTTCCTCTTTATGCCCACAGTGATTCATTCTGATCCTTTTAGTCTCTTAGTGGAGACTTGCAGGCTGCAGGAGCTTCCACCATCAGCCTCCCACCTGCATTGCAGGACCATGCAGGGTGGATGGGCAGTCCTGGTGCTTGGTCCCTGCAAGGGAGGGCATCCTGAGCCATGGCTGTCACTCTAAGGGCAAGAGTTTTTCCCTGAGAGTATCACTGTCCTCTTTCCTCATGAAGCTGTCCACATCTGGAACAGCTGTGTTTGCTTCCAAATCATATTCATTCATAGAATGGTTTGGATTGGGAGGGACATTAAAGATCATCCAGTCTCAACCCCCCTGCCATGGGCAGGGACACCTCCCACCAGCCCAGGTTACTCAAGGTCTCCTCCAACCTGGCCTTGAACATATCCAGGGAGGGGACATCTGCAGCCACTCTGGGCAACCTGTGCCAGTGTCTCCCCACCCTCACTCTAAAGAATTTCTTTCTCATCTCCACTCTCAGTCTTCCCTCCCCCAGCTCAAAGCCATTGTTTCTCACCCTGTCACTCCCAGCCCTTGTCCAAAGTCCCTCCCCAGCTCCCCTGGAGCCCCTCAGGTACTGGAAGTCTGCTCTAAGGTCTCCCTGGAGCCTTCTCTTCTCCAAGCTGAACAGCCCCAACTCTCCCAGCCTGTCCCCATGAGGGAGGTTCCCCAGCCCACAGCCCATCTTCTTCATGGCCTCCTCTGGACCCTTTCCAACAGTTCCATGTCGCAGAACTGGACTCTATACTCCTGGTGGGAGGGGCAGAATCACCTCTTTTGTCCTGCTGGTCACCTATTAACACCTCTTACACTCCTGGGTCTGTGCAGTGCCCTAGCTGCCCAGCTTGCTGAAGTGGGCAGAAGCAGCTCTGCTGTGCTGGGCAGGTGCGAGCAAAGGCAAACATTCTGCTCAGAGAAGATCAGAGGCTTTCTCTTCTTTTAATCATGGCCTCTCCTTGCCGTATGAAAACACCTCCCTGCTGCTCTTGCTCAGAGCAGGAATCCTAAGAAAACACAGAGAGGGCTCTGCAGTGAAGATCAAGCTACCATCAGCTTGCCCAGACAGCTCTGTTAATCCCAGCAGAGCAAACCTCTCCAGCAGGGCTCCAGTAACCTCAGCAGAGGTAACTGTGGGCAGCTGCATCACCTGGCTCTGATGTCATTGCACTCTGCTAAGGTTATTTTGTTCAGTGCAAGCAAAGCAGGTTGAGGAAATGGCCAGGAGCAGTAGCACACAGCAGTGAGCACTCGACCAGGGTGGTTTCTGGAGCCAGCTGGAAGAGATCCCCTGTTTGGGCAGCCTGGCACTCCCTGTCCTTTCTCAACATGCTGATTCCTGTAGCTGTGAACTACCTGCTTGAGGCTCTAAGGAGGTTCTTGGTGTGGCCCAGCCTGGAGCTTGTTGCCACATTTTCCCTCTCCTCAGCTGCTGGACTCACAAAGAGCTTCCCCCATATGCCACACGAGCCTGGGAGCCTCCTCTTGCCTGGCACCTTAACGCAGTGTTAGGTGCAGCTGAAGAGTTGCAGGACCACAGCAGATCTTATCCATCATTTTCAAGCTGAGGCTTGAGCATCTGTACCTGCTGAGATCTGACCAGGGTGCTCTCAATGTGTCTGATATCAGCTGGAAGAAGAGCTGGAATTCAGGCTCTGGTCCAGCTCTCAGGGTGTTCCATGAGGTAGAGATCCATGGAACCTGAGACTTCCTGTAGGGAAAGCATTTGGGATGCTATCCACCCTGCATCCCTTCCTGTATTCCTGAGCACTTGTAGTATGGGCTGGGAGAAATCCCATCTGCATCTGTCACCTGCATCTCCATAGGATCTTCTTCACTGTCCAGCTTTCCCCCAAAAGTCACATTAGGCCACCAAGCTGGGAGGACAAAGTGACCACTGGAAAAACATTTGAGGCCTCACTTCACTCATGGCCTGAAATTGTGCCAGGGGAGGTTTAGGTTGGAGACTGGGAAAATTGGAGGTGTTTGGGAGGAGACTGGATGGGGTGCTTGGTGCCATGGCTTAGTTGATTAGGTGGTGTTGGATGATGGGTTGGATGCAATGATCTTGAAGGTCTCTTCCAACCTGGTCTGGTCTATTCTATTCTATTCTATTCTATTCTATTCTATTCTATTCTATTCTATTCTATTCTATTCCATTCCATTCCATTCCATTCCATTCCATTCCATTCCATTCCATTCCATTCACTTTTCCATTCCATTCCATATTCCATTCCATATTCCATTCCATTCCATTCCATTACCTTTTCCATTCCATTCCATTCCATTCCCTTTTCCATTCCATTCCATTCCATTCCATTCCATTCCATTCCATTCCATTCCATTCCATTCCATTCCATTCCATTCCATTCCATTCCATTCCATTCCTATTCTAAATTTCTTCCCTGCCAGAGTGGTTAGGGATTGGCACAGGCTGCCCAGGGGGGAGGTGGAATCTCCATCCCTGGAGATAGTCAAGGAAAGAGTGGAGGTGTTCACACCCTGGAAGTGTTGAACACCCTGGAAGTGTTCAAGAAACCTGTGGCCATGGCACCCAGGGACATGGTGTGGTGGCCATGGTGGTGTTGGGCTGCTGGTTGGACTGGATGATCTTAAAGGTCTTTTGCCCAGGGAGCCTGTGGCTGCCCCCTCCCTGGAGGTGTTGAAGGCCAGGCTGGATGAGGCCTTGAGCAGCCTGGGCTGGTGGGAGGTGTCCTTGTCCCTTCCAACCCAAGCCATTCTATGAATTTATGAGCTAGGTGGACAGCCCATCAGGTGTCTTCAAGGGTGGAAGGCAGAATTATGATGGCAGAGGAAGCACTGGAGGATCTCAGCTGCTTCTCTACAAAGTTCTGGTTCCTTGTGGTCAGGAAGATGAATTCAGATTAGGATAAATGTGATGATCAGCTATTAGAGTGATGAGAAGAGAGTAATTTCCTTACCAGGAGGAGATTAAGGCTGTATCTACATCATCATAATGAGAGGCAGTCTTGGCTGAGAGCTCACAGTCCAGGGTAAAGCACTAAAGCTGCATTTGGGACTCCTCAAGTCTGTGGAATACCTGATCAGAGGTGCATGACAGAGACAACTATGGCTGACCTCAGAGCTGGCAGGAATGCAGAGCACCTGCAGGATCTTGGGGGCACACAGCCCCCACCACTCCTGTGATGTTCTTAGGAAGAGGAGGCTGCTCTTCCATGGAGGTGTGCTTACTCCAGGTCTGTCATGATGGGGTTTGCCTCAGCAAAGCTTGGTCTGAGAGAGACTTCTGGTTCATCACACCTTGGGAGAGGAGAGGTTTGGTTTGGAGAGGCTCCGAGGGGAAGGGAGAGGAGAGGAGAGGATGAGGGGAGGGGAGAGGAGGGGAGAGGAGAGGAGGGGAGAGGAGAGGAGAGGAGAGGAGAGGAGAGGAGAGGAGAGGAGAGGAGAGGAGAGGAGAGGAGAGGAGAGGAGAGGAGAGGAGAGGAGAGGAGAGGAGAGGAGAGGAGAGGAGAGGAGAGGAGAGGAGAGGAGAGGAGAGGAGAGGAGAGGAGAGGAGAGGAGAGGAGAGGAGAGGAGAGGAGAGGAGAGGAGAGGAGAGGAGAGGAGAGGAGAGGAGAGGAGAGGAGAGGAGAGGAGAGGAGAGGAGAGGAGAGGAGAGGAGAGGAGAGGAGAGGAGAGGAGAGGAGAGGAGAGGAGAGGAGAGGAGAGGAGAGGAGAGGAGAGGAGAGGATTTGGACTCATAATTTAGTGCATCCAGGAGCTCCTGCCTGTTGGATGAGCCAGAACCATGTTCCTCCCCTAGCCTGCCATGGTGATGCTCATGTCCCACATGATCCTGGGGTCTTTGCAGGGGCATGGCTCTGCTGTGCTGTTCTTGTTGGCAGTGCTGTGAGAGGTGTTGAAGTTAAACTCTGAGCTCAGCTTCTTTGCATTTTAACAAGCTGTGTTTTGAAAAACAACTGTGCTGAGTGAGAAAATCTTCTTTGGAAACTGAGAAAAGCTACAGCAGAGCTTGGGAGAGCTGTGTGCTGGAGATAAGGGTCTGGATGATGGAGTCTCTCCCTTCTGGACTCCCCAGCCTGCAGCAGAATCTCATGAGGTTCCATAAAGCAAAGATCAAAGTCCTGCACCTAGGTCAGGGCAATCCTCATTATCAGTCCAGGCTGGGGGAATGATGAGATTGAGAGCAGCCCTGCAGAGAAGGACTTGGGGGTGCTGGGGGGGGGGAGAAGCTGGGCAGGAGCCAGCAATGGGCACTGGCAGCACAGAAGGCCAAGGGCAGCCTGGGCTGCATCCAAAGCAGGGTGGCCAGAGATGGAGAGATGGATCCTGCCCCTCTGCTCTGCTCTGGGGAGACCTCACCTGCAGTGCTGTGTCCAGCTGTGGGACCCCAACACAAGAAGGACATGGACCTGATGGAGAGGGTGCAGAAGAAGCCCCAAAGATGCTCAGAGGAGTGGAGAACCTCTGCTCTGAGGGCAGGCTGAGGAAGTTTGGGCTGTTCAAGCTGGAGAAGAGAAGGTTCCAGGGAGACCTTAGAGCAACTTTCCAGTACATGAGGGGGACCTACAAGCAGGCTGGGGGGGGACTGCTCAGAAGGGGCTGCGGGGATAGGATGAGAGGCAATGATTTGAAACTGGAGCAGGGCAGAGTTAGGTTGGACATCAGGAGGAAGTTCTGCACAATGAGTGTGGTAAAATACTGGAAGAGGCTGCCCAGGGAGGTGGTTGAGGCCCCATCCCTGGAGACATTCAAGATCAGACTCGATGTGGCCCTGGGCAGCCTGCTCTAGCTGGAGGTGTCCCTGCTGCCTTCAGGGGGGGTGGATGAGGTAACCTTGGAGGGTCCCTTCCAACTGCAAGCACTCCTTGGTTCTCTGTCACGTTCTGTGCTCAGCAGTGAGGGATGTGGGAATGCCAAGTCCTGCACGCTGCTGGGTGGAGGAGCGCTGCTGCTGCTGTGCTGGAGGCTAGCTTCAATTACTTGCTTGTTATCAGGAGGCAGATCAAAGCACATCATTTAAAGAACAAATGCAGTAAATACCTTGCATTTATCTATTGCCTCGTTGGGAGGAGGGGATTGTCACAACAAGCTCCAGCTCATCTTCTGGGTTTTGCATAAAGAGGTGTGAAGAGGGAGGGAGGAGTCAGCCTTACCCGAGGTGTCTCCACTGGCATGATGCAGCCTGATTTGGTGAGGGTACCTCTGCCTGCTCTGTAATTCCCCATCCCCTGCCTTGGCATGGCTCTGGGATCTCTGTGCAAGCTGAATCTCCTCAGGGATCTGAGTACTACAAGAGTTGAGTCACTGCTCTTCTCCTCCTGGAAATGCTGACTTAGGGGTTAGTGATTTGGCTCTTTTTCTCCCCCCCTGCTCTAGGTTTATTTTTAGCAGCTGCTGCAAAGTTGCTTCCCCCCCAAAGGAAAAGCAGAGGTGCTGTTGGAAAGGGCTGAGGAGCTGATTCTTGGGGTTCATGAGGAGGGCCACAAAGCTGATCAGAGGGCTGGAGCACTTCTGCTGGGAAGACAGGCTGAGAGAATTTGGCCTGGAGAAGAAAAGGCTCCAGGGGAACCTTAGAGCAGCCTTCCAGCACTTGTGAAAGGGCCTCCAGGAGAGCTGGAGAGGGACTTTTGCACAGACATGTAGTGGCAGGGCAAGGGCTGATGGCTTCAAGCTGGAAGAAGCTCAGCTGAGATGAGACATTAGAAAGAAATTCTTCCCCACAAGGGTGGTGAGGCACTGGAACAGGTTGCCCAGAGGGCTTGTGGAGGCTCCAAGCCTGGAAGTGTTCAAAGCCAGCTTGGGTGGGGTCTTGAGCAGCTTGGTAGGGCAGGAGGTATCCTTGCCCATGGCAGGGGGTTGGAACTAGATAACTTTTAGGGTTTCTTCCATCCCAAACCATTCTAGGGTTGATCTGGCCCTTCCTATCAGCTGGACTTGGTGATCCTGAGGGTCTTTTCTGACCTGCATGTTTCTGTTGTTCTGTGATTCCTTTTGCAGGCATTTCTTTCACTAGGTAGCAGCTTTGCTCCATGCAAAGTGATTTATCAGGAGGATAAAGTGTCAGTGAGGCTCAGGCTAAACCCATGGCCAGTTTAGTGCAGTTTGGAACTGGGGGAGAGAAGATCCTTAAGAAGCTGTTCTCATGCCATCCAACAGCAAGGATTTTGTCTTCCCTGAGCTGAGTTCAAGGATCAGTGCTGGGCCCTGTGCTCTTTAACATCTTTATTGATGATCTGGATGAGGGCATTGAGTCCATCATCAGTAAATTTGCTGACGACACCAAGCTGGGGGCAAGAGTTGATCTGCTGGAGGGTAGAGAGGCTCTGCAGAGAGACCTGGACAGGCTGGGCAGATGGGCAGAATCCAACGGCATGAGATTTAACACATCCAAATGCCGGGTTCTGCACATTGGCCACAACAACCCCATGCAGAGCTACAGGCTGGGGTCAGAGTGGCTGAGAGCAGCCAGGCAGAGAGGGACCTGGGGGTGCTGGTTGATGGTAGGATGAACATGAGCCTGCAGTGTGCCCAGGCAGCCAAGAGGGCCAATGGCATCCTGGCCTGCATCAAGAACAGTGTGGCCAGCAGGAGCAGGGAGGTCATTCTGCCCCTGTACACTGCACTGGTTAGGCCACACCTCGAGTACTGTGTCCAGTTCTGGGCCCCTCAGTTTAGGAAGGATGTTGACTTGCTGGAACGAGTCCAGAGAAGAGCAACAAAGTTGGTGAGGGGTTTGGAACACAAGCCCTATGAGGAGAGGCTGAGGGAGCTGGGGCTGCTTAGCCTGGAGAAGAGGAGACTTAGGGGTGACCTTATCACTCTCTACAACTACCTGAAGGGAGGTTGTAGACAGGCTGATGATGGTCTCTTCTCCCAGGCACCCAGTACCAGAACAAGAGGACACAGTCTCAAGCTGCGCCAGGGGAGGTTCAGGTTGGATGTTAGGAAGAAGTTCTATACAGAAAGAGTGATTGCGCTATGGAATGGGTTGCCCGGGGAGGTGGTGGAGTCGCCGTCATTGAAGGTGTTCAGAAGGAGACTTGACGGGGTGCTTGGTGCCATGGGTTAGCTGTTTGGGTGGGTTGGATTGGTTGATGGGTTGGACACGATGATCTTGAAGGTCTCTTCCAACCTGGTTTGGTTTATTCTAATTCTATTCTAATTCTAATTCTGAGTTCCTGTTGCTAGTTCAGATTAGCCAAGAGTTCGTAGTGAGTAGGAGATATGTGCAGCCAGCAGGGGGATAGAGATTCACAGGTTGCATTGGGTTGGAAGGAACCCTTCAAGGTCATCTTGTCCAATCCCCTGCAGGCAGCAGGGACACCTCCAACTAGTTCAAGCTGCCCAGGGCCACATCAAATCTGACCTTGAGTATTTCCAGGGATGGGGCCCAAAACGGCCCCCAGTACTGGAGGTGCTCAGTGTGAGCTCAGGCAGCAGCAGATGTCCTTTCCCAGCACTGCCTTGTCCTGAGACCAACCTGCAGAGAAGCTGTAGGAGATGGCTCTGGTGATGCTGTAGCTCCTGACAACCCTTGCAGCCTCAGCCTTCAGAGGCTGCCAGGCTGTGGCTGTTTTCCTCCTCCTCTCCAGTGGGACTGAGAGGCTGGCAGGAAATAATTTCTGTTTTGAGCTCTCTCCTTTCCCCTCTTCCTTTTGTAGCAGATGGGGAAAAGGTGAGAAGCCATGAACTCTCCTGTCCCTGGTCTTTGGAGAGCAGCCATTTCTGTGCTCTTGATCCCAAATTCTCAGCTCTGAAAAAGTCACAAAGTCTGCAGAAATCCCAGCTCAAGGAACATCTGTTCCAGCTCCAGCAGGTGGGGCTTGGAATGGAGTTGGAGAGAGAGGAGACACTTTGGAAGGATTTGCCCTTTACTGAATTCAGCACCTTCTGGTTGCAGAAATGCTGGGAATCCCCAGCAGTGCCCCTGACCTATCACTGAGCAGCATTCCTTGGGAGGGTAAATAGGGGGGGGGGAAAAGACCTCTTCAAGTGCTGGCCTCATTTGAATTGGGTGGCTCCTTCCACACTGACTGAGGAGAACACAAGCCTTGTGTTTCTCAGCAGAAAGCTGGATCATTGACACCGAATCCCAGCATGGTGGAGGTTGGAAGGGACCTCTGGAGATCATCCACTCCAACACACAGTCACCCACAGCAGCTTGCTGTGGCCAGGGCGGGTTGGAAGCTCTCCACAGAAGGAGACTCCACAACCTCTCTGGGCAGCCTGCTCCAGGGCTCCAGCAGCCTCACACCAAAGGAGTTTCTCCTCCTGTTCAGATGGAATCTCCTGGGTTCCAGTTTGTGCCCACTGCCCCTTGTGCTGTCCCTGGGCACCACTGACAAAAAGCTGGCCCCAGCCTCATGCCCCCCACAGATCCTTTAGCTCTTGTGAGCATTGCTCAGATCCCCTCTGGGGCTGCTCTTCTCCAGGCTCAACACCCCCAGGACTCTCAGCCTTTGCTTCTCTCAGAGATGCTCCTGCACCTCTCAGCATCCTAGCAGCCCTCCACTGGACTCTCTCCAGTAGCAAACTGTTTCTTTTGAGCTGAGTGAGCTCTCTGCAGATTGCCACTGCTCAAGACAAGATGGAAAAATCTTACACCTGGTAAATTCATTCTCTGTACTGGAGATGTGCATGAAGAGAGGAAGAAATAACAGCTTCATGAAGTGCTTTATCTGCTATGTTATCCTCAGGTCCTGTTTAGGGACTAGGGCTGTGCTGGCCACTAAATGAATGCCCGAGGATCTCTATGAACCCCTCTGCTTTCCAAAGAGAGACTGATGGGGTGGGAAAGAAACTAACCCAGCTGGGATGGAAAGAAGAACAATACCATGGGACAGAGACACAAATCAATGTGGAACCCAACCCCTGATGGCAGTGAGGGCACCATTGGCACCACTGGTACTGGGGGCAGGCGCTGGGGAAGTCCCAGACTGGACTGAGCAGCAGATGGGAACTGCATTCAGGAGCTGGATTCTGGAACTGGATTCAGGAATACAGGAATTGGGATGGAGGCAGAAGGCACAGAGTCCTCCTGAGACACCAGCCAGGGAAGAAGAGTCTTGACCCTGGGGAACCCTCAGCTTGATCCTGAAGAGGACATCCATGGGATGGAATTCTTTGTCCTGTCCAGTCCACCACAGAAGTGCCACCTCTGTCTTCATTCCCCCTAAGGTGAGGCACAAGCCGTGGCAGTGCCCCTGCTCTGCCCAGAAGCAAGTCTCAGGCAGAGGTTTTCTGCCTCCCATCCCTTGGCAGGAGCTCTGTCCATCAGCTTCTCCCTGCTAGCAGCAGCCCCTGGCTGTGCCAGCCTGCCCTGAACTGCAGACAGTGCCTCAGTGAGCAGAGCCTGAGCTGGGCAGGGACAGCACTGAGCAGAACTGCTTCTGCTCCAGCTCAGAGCAGGACAGGTTCCTTTCTGATACGATGGTTGTGGCCCCACAGCACCCCTGGGAAAGGAGATCTTTGTGCCAAGGAACCACCCACCTGTGTGTATCCAAGAGTGAAGAAGGACTGAAGCCATGGAGCTGGGCTGGGCTGAGCAGCACTGGCTGCCAAGTGCAGCAGCACATAAAGGAAACTGCAGGGTGATATTATTCCATTTGTAATCCAGAAGCGGTGGTGGTGGTGGAGGAAAGATCCCCCAAATCACACCAGCTTTATGAGGTGGAAGCTTTAGTGCAGCTCTCCTCATATTTGAGACAGTCCTGCCACTTTATAAAGAGCAAAACTCAGTGGAGGTAATAAAGAGAGCAGAGCTGGAAAGGATCCCTTCCACTAACCCCCTGGAAATAAGGGCCAAGGATACAGCAAACCTTCATCAGAGTTTCCATTTCTGCTAAGCCCTTTTTTTTTTCCCACAACAGGTTCTGCTCTTGCTGAGCCTTCCCTTAATCTGCTGCTGACTTTTGAGGTTGGTTCTGTGGGGCTTTTTGGGTTTTATTTTTGAAGGAAGCTTTGCTGGCTTGAAGCTTCTCACCTTTAAAAGTCTGCTGTGAAGTCTTGGTGCCAGATGCTCTCAGCAGCTCGGTGGCTCTGCACTTGCTGCCTGCCCTGGAGTTGCTCTCTCACAGTTTGCTTCATTTGTTCCAGATTCCTCCAGGTTGGTTAATTAAACTCTGCTCAACTCCTGTGAAACCAGAGCAGAGAAGGGCAGCAGCATCTGAGTGCAATCAGGGTGGGGAGGATGGAGGGGTTTTGGTGTTACCTGGGCTGTTGCACTGAGGCTGGGGCAGATTCTTCCTTTCTTTATCACAGAGCCTTTAATAGGGAATAAGCACCCCAGGAATCACTGGGGACTGGAGCATCTCTCTTACAAGGAGAGCCTGAGACACCTGGGGCAGTTCATCCTGGAATCACAGAATGGTTTGGGTTGGAAGAGGACCTTAAAGATCATCCAACTTCAACTCCCCTGCCATGGGCAGGGACATCTCCTTCTACACCAGGTTACTCAAGGCCTCATCCAACGTGGCCTTGAACACTGCCAGGGGCTGAACACCCCACCACTTCTCTGGGCAACCCATTCCAGTGTTCTCACCTTCTTCTTGGGGGAAAGTTTATTCCTAAGTTCATTGATAGAATGGGTTAGTTGGAGGGGACCTGAAAGATCATCCAGCTCCAGCCCCCCTGCCATGGGCAAGGACATTTCCCCCTGGAGCAGGCTGCTGAGGTTTCCCTTTCTGACTGACTTCCTCTACCTAAAACCTGGTGCCTGGGCTGAGTTTGCCTCTCCAGCCACAAATCTTTGTATCTGCAGCCCTGGTGACCTTTTGTGCTTGGCTGAGATGTGCTGTTGGTTGCTGCTGGGCTTTCTCCTCTTGCTGCAGAGCTGGGCAGGAGAAAGCACTGCTTTTGGAGCTAGATGGAGCTGGAGTAGAGAGCTGGAGCACCTCTGCTATGGGGACAGGCTGGGGGAGTTGAGGCTGTTGAGGCTGGAGAAGAGAAGGCTCCAGGGAGAGCTTAGAGCAGCCTTGAACACTGCCAGGATTGGAGCCTCTTCAGCTTCTCTGGGCAAGCTGTTCCAGTACTCTCCCCTTCTTCGTGGGGAAGAATTTCTTCCCAATTCATACATTCATTGATAGAATGGATTGGGTTGGAAGGGATCCTGGCATGGGCAGGGACACCTTCCACCAGACCAGGTTGCTCAAGGTTTCAATGTCTAATCTAAATCTAATGTCTAACCTACATCCAGCTTCTTCCAGTTTGAAGCCTTTGCCCCTCATCCTGTCCCTATATGCCTTTGGCAAAGTCCCTCTGGGGAAAAGCAGGCTGCTTGGGGATCTTCTCAGTGCTTAGCAATACCTAAAGGCTATTGAGGATGGGGTTGAGCTATTCTCAGTAGTGCCCACTGATAGGCTACAGGGCAAAGGGGGAAAACTCTAGAGCAGAGCAGGTTTCACTTGAGCTTCAGGAGAAACTTCTTTACTTTGAGGGTTCTGGAGCCCTGCAGCAGGCTGCCCAGAGAGGTTGTGGAGTCTCCTTCTCTGGAGAGCTTCCAGCCCTCCCCTGGCCATTGTGCTGCTGGGGAAGTTGCTGTGGGTGCCCTGCTTTAGCAGGGGGGCTGAACTGGGTGATCTTCAGAGCTCCCTTCCAACCCTCACCATGCTGGGATTCTGGGATTGTTGTATCCCTGCAGTTTCCCTGTGGCTGGCTGGGTGTGGAGAAGCACTCACTTGCTTCAGTGTCCAGCATAGAGGGTGGATTGTCTGGGGGGCAGCTCTCCCAGGGCAGCTCCTGGTCTGCAGGTTGCTGCTGTGTGTGGTGGTGGGAGAGGCTCTCACGCTGAGCTGCAGCTCCGAACCTCTCCCCATGCAGGTTGTGAGGAGCTCAGCTGAAGCTGTGCTGGATCCTTATCACACAGCCCAGCCCTGAGCCAGGCAGAGCCCAGGGTGCCATCTCCATATCGCTTCATCTCACCATCCAACATGAGGAGGCCAAAGGATAGGAGCTGGAGGGGGGGGGTTGTTGTTTACATCTCTGGTGTGCTTAATATTTATCTCCAATGTTGTCAGCTTGAGCTGCTGCTGGAAGTGTGTTAATGTGCTCAGCTTTATCTGGGCAGCAGATTTGTTTGTCTTTGTTGGCTTAAAAATAAACTGTGCAGCCCATGCTACTGCAGCCAGGCTGCTCGTTAACCGCTGGAGAGCCCTGCCTCAGCTCCCTGCTTCAGCTGCTCTGCTTGGCCTCCCTCACAGAGCTGCCTGGATGGGAAAAGACCTTCAGGATAATTGAGTCCAATCATTAACCTAACTCTGACAAGTCCTTGCCTAAACCACTTCCCTCAGCATCGCATCTACATCACTCTGAAATCCCTCCAGGGATGGGAATTCCACCCCTGCCCTGGGCAGACTGTTCCAGGCCTTGAGAACTCTTTTGGGGAAGAAATTGTTCCTCATTTCCAACCTAAACTTCCCCTGGCACTATTTCAGGCCATTTTTAACCTTGTCCTATCACTTGGTGAAGCAGACCAACCCCCACCTCACCCCAACCTCCCGTCAGGGAGCTGTAGAGAGCAATGAGGTCTCCCCTCAGCCTCCCCTTCTCCAGGCTGAACACTTCAGATCCCTCAGCTGCTCCTCCCCAGCCCTGTTCTCCAGACCCCTCACCAACTTCATTGCCCTTCTCTGGACTTGCTCCTGCTCCTCAATGTCCTTCTTGGAATGAGTGGCAGTCTGGGACCTGTCTGAACTGCTCCACCAACTGGATTTAATTCCATTCACCATCACTTTTTGGGCTCAGCCATCCAGCTAGTATTTACCCAGCAAAGTGGACAGGGCACCCATAGCAGCTTGCCCAGGCTCACGTTGCCCAGGCAGCTTTGGAGTCTCTCAAGAGAAGGAGACTCCACAACCTCTCTGGGCAGCCTGCTCCAGGGCTCCAGCACCCTCACACCAAAGGATTTTCTCCTCACGTTGAGGTAGAACTTCCTGGGTCCCATTTTGTATCTGCTGGCCCTTGTTCCATCACAAGGCACCACTGCCAAGAGCCTGGCCCCTTCTTCTTGACACCCATCCTCCAGATGCTGCCTGCATCTAGCACTGGGAAGCCAAGGGTTTAATTTTTGGAGTATGGACCCCAGGAGCAGGGACCCTGGCAGTATTCTTCTCACACTCCTTTACTGGTTAGCATTATCACATTGAGGGAGGGTTGTCCAGGTTCATGAGGAGAAGGCACAGCCCCTGCAGCTCCCAGGGGCTTTGTTTTGTTTGGATGCCCATGAGGTGGGTGAGGGCTCTGGGAAGTGTTGAACGCTCGTGCTGGAGCTTCCAAACCGCATCTGCTGCCGGCTTTGGCTGGATCCAAAGTGGCAAATGAAACAGGGGAGGGAAGCAAACTTTCACACCTTCTAAGCAGCCAGCCCCAACTGAGCAGTTAGCTCCACTCTTGGCTTTTCTACACTTAAATTCGTGGAATCGTAGTATAAATAAGATTGGAAAAGACTTCAAAGATCATCAAGTCCAACCTCTCCCTCAACACCTCATGACTACTAAACCATGGCACCAAGTGCCACATCCAATCCCCTCTTGAACACCTCCAGGGATGGTGACTCCACCACCTCCCTGGGCAGCACGTTCCAATGGCTAACAACTCTCTCTGGAAAGAATTTTCTCCTCACCTCCAGCCTAAACTTCTCCTGGTGCAGTTGTACATTGAGACACTTGAATGTGTCCAGAGAAGGACAATGAGACTGGGGAGGGGTCTGGAGGACAGCCCTGTGAGGAGAGGCTGAGGGGGCTGGGGTTGTGTAGCCTGGAGAAGAGAAGGCTCAAGGGAGACCTTATTGCTCTCTACAACTCCCTGAAAGGAGGTTGTAGCCAGGTGGGGGTTGGTCTCTTCTCCCAGGCAACCAGCATCAGAACAAGAGGACACAATCTCAAGCTGTGCCAGGGGAAGTTTAGGCTGGAGGTGAGGAGAAAGTTCTTCACCGAGAGAGTCATTTGCCATTGGAATGTGCTGCCCAGGGAGGTGGTGGAGTCCCTGTCCCTGGAGGTGTTTGGGAAAGGCTTGGATGTGGCACTTGGAGCCGTGGTTTAGTTGTCAGGAGGTGTTGGGTATTAGGCAATAGGTTGGACTTGATGATCTCTGAGGTGTTTTCCAGCCTGGTCGATCCTGTGATTCTATGATTGTATGAATCCCCCACGGGAGTGTGCTGAGAGGACAACGTTTGCAGCACTTCCTTCTCTGTAGGACTTCAGTGAAAAAAAAGAACCAAAGCTCTCCGTGAGCTGCAAGAGTGCATTAAGGATGTTTGCAGGAGTTCATGAGCTTTTCCACTTGCAAAATTGCACTAATGATGTTTGCAGGAGCCCATGAAGAGCTTTGTGCTCCCAGGAATCCCTGCCTCATGTCAGTGCCAGGCGTTGTTGTTATTCATTATCTGGGAGCTAAGGCGATGCAGCCCAAGAGCACGGCGTGAGCTGGGAAGCTGAAGGCAAACTGCCTGTCCTGATGACAATGTGAATGATTGTGGGGTTGGTGTTTTGGGGGTTTGTTTTGTTTGGTTTGGTTTCATTTTGTTTTGTTTTGGAGGCAGTGTGAGATGTGGGATGGAGGGATCCCCCATTGTTCCTCAGATTGAGGCTCACCAGGCAGTAGGTGTTTTGTGTTAGGCTGGAAGGACACTTGGGGAGCTGTGAGAGAAGAGCTGGTGTAAATTTGTGGTTTCAGCAGTATTAAGGAGGTGTTGACATGTGTTGGGATTAGCATTTGAGGGTGGAAATGCGTGACAAAGGCAGGAAGGAGATACTTGAGCTGCAGAAGCGTTTCAGTCTTGAATGTCATAGAATCACAGAATGGGTTGGGTTGGAAGGGACCTGAAAGATCCAACCTTGCCATGTGCAGGGACACTTCCCACCAGCCCAGGTTGCTGAAGGCCTCATCCAGCCTTGCCTTGAACACCTCCAGGGAGGGGGACAGCCACAGCCTCCCTGCCAACCTGTGCCAGTGTCATCCCACCCTCACTCTCAAGATTTTTTTCATCATCTCCAGTCTCAATCTCCCCTCTCCCAGCTCCAAGCCATTCCCTTTCATCCTGGCACTCCCAGCCCTTGTCAAAAGTCCCTTCCTAAGCTTTCTTGTAGCCCACTTCAGGTACTTCTCTAAAGTGCCCCTGGTGCTTTCTCTTCTCCAGGCTGAAGAGCCCCAGCTCTCCCTGTCTCCATAAGAGAGGTGCTCCAGCCCTCTGATCACCTTCATGGTGTCCTTTGGACCATTTACAGAATATCTCTGGTTGGAAGACATCTCCAAGCTCATCCAGCCCAGTCCTCCACCCAGGACTGCAGGTTCACCACTGAACCATCTCCCTAAGCACCAGGTCCTCACAATGCTTGAATGCCTACAGGGAAGGTGACTCCAGCATTGCCTTGGGCAGCCTGTTCCAATGTTTGAGAACCTTCCAGGGCAGAATTATTTCCTAGCATTCAGCCTGAACCTCCCCTGGTGCAGCCTGAAGCCATTTCTTCTGCTCCTGTCCCTTGCTATCAAGGAACAGTGGCTGCCCACCCCTCACTCCAACCTCCCCTCAGGGAGCTGTAGAGAGCAATGAGGTCTCCCTCAGCCTCCCCTTCTCCAGGCTGAACACCCCCAGCTCCTTCAGCTGCTCCTCCTAGCCCAGGTGCTCCAGGCCCTTCTCCAGCTTCCTTGCCCTTCTCTGGACACTCTCCATCCCTCAACATCCTCCCTGTAGTGAGGGCCCCAGAGCTGAACCCGGTTTGCATTGTAAACTGCCTTCAGATCTTTGAAAAAAAAAAAGAAGAATTAAAACCTCCAACTATTTGCTCAAAAATGCACCAACACCCCCCACCTCCACCCCTCCTCCCTCTGTAATTCCAGATAATTAAATACATCCTCACATGTTTGTAGCAATCAGTTGTTCAAACATGGCAGCCTGCTTAAGTTTGGATGGGGGGGGGAAGTCTCCAGAGCTTAAATCATTAGTTAAAAAAAAAAGAAAATAAAAAGGGGGGGGAGACAAAAATAAAAGGGGGGTGGGGGAAGAAAAGAGAAAGAGAAAGAGAAAGAAAAGGGGGGGGGGGGGGAAGAAAAGGGGAAAAAGAAAAGGGGTGGAGAAGGGAAAAAAAAGGAAAAATAAAGAGAAAAGGGAAAATAAAGAAAAAAGGGAAAAAAAGGAAAAGAAAGAAAAGAAAAAAAAGAAAGGGAACAAAAAGGAAATAAAAGGGGGAAAAGAAAAGGGAACAAAAAGAAAAGGGGAAAAAAAAAGAAAAGAAAAAAGGGGGGGAGGGGGGGGGGAAGGAAAAAGGGAAAAAGGGAGGAGAAGAAAAGGAAAAAAATAAGAAAAGGATAAAAAAGAAGAGGAAAAAAGGGGGGGAAAGGGGGGAAGGGAAAATGGAAAGGAGAAAAAAGAAAAGGACAAAAAGGGGGGGAAAGGGGAGGAAAGAAAAGGGAAAAGAAAGGGGGGAAAAGGAGGGAAAAGAAAGGGGGGAAAAGGAGGGAAAAGAAAAGGGGAAAAAGAAGAAAAGGGGGAAAAGAGGGGGGGAAAGTGAGGAAGGGAAAATAAACAGAAAAGGTAAAAAAAAAGAAATAAAAAAAAAGGGGGGGAAGGGAGGAGAAGGAAAGGGGGAAAAGGGGGAGAAGAAAAGGGAAAAAATAAGAAAAGGATAAAAAAAGGGAAAAAAGGGGGGAAGGGAAAATGGAAAGGGGAAAATGAAAAGGACACAAAGGGAGGGAAAGAAAAGGGAAAAAAAGAAAATAGAAAAGGGGGGGGGAAAGGAGGGGAAAGGAAAGGGAAAAATAAGACAAGGATAAGAAAGAAGAGGAAAAAAGGGGGGGAAAGGGGAAATGGAAAGGGGAAAATGAAAAGGACAAAAAGGGGGGGGGGGGAAGAAAAGGGAAAATTAAAAGAAAAGGGAAAATAAAAAGAAAAGGGACAAAAGAAAAGAAAGGGCGGGGAAAGGGGGGAAAAGGAAAGGGAAAAAATAAGAAAAGGATAAAAAAGAAGAGGAAAAAAGGGGAAAAAAGGGGGGGGGGAAGGGAAAATGGAAAGGGGAAACAAGAAAAGGACAAAAAGGACGAAAAGGGGGGGAAAGAAATGGGAAAATAAAAAGAAAAGGGAAAATAGAAAAGGGGAAAAAATGAAAAGGGAGGGAAGAAAAGGGAAGAAAAAAGAAAAGGGGGGGAAAGAAAAGGGAAAATAAAAAGGAAAGGGAAGATAGAAAAGGGGAAAAAATGAAAAGGGGGGGAAGAAAAGGGAAGAAAAAAGAAAAGAGGGGGGAAGAAAGAAAAGGGAATAAAAAAAAAAGGAGAAAGGGGAAAAAAAAGAGGGGGGAAAAAAAAAAAAGGAGAGAAAAGGAAAAGAAAAAAAGGAAAGAAGCCTCTGTGGCCACCAGAAGTGTGGTGTCACACATCCTGCCAGACCTGCTGGTGTCTCCCAAGGTATGTCTGAGCTCTCAGATATTAGAACTTTTCAAAGGCAAACACATGGATCCCACCTCTTTGGCATTAATATTTCCTGAGTGCTTTCCCCCTTTCAAGTGTTTCTGTTTTTCAGTGGTGCCTTTTTCAAATTAAAAAGCAAAGGGGAAAAAAAAAAAGAAGAGGCTTCCCAAGGCCCTTTCAACACAGCATGTGTCCAAAGTGTGGAAAATTCTCTTTGAAGAGTCACAGTGTTTAAAAAAAAAACCAACAAGAAAAAAGGAAAGAAAAAAATAAAAAAGAAAGAAAAAAAGAAAGAAAGAAAAAAAAGAAAGAAAAAAAAAAGAGAGAAAAAAAGAAAGAAAGAAAAAAAGAAAGAGAGAAAAAAAGAAAGAGAGAAAAAAAGAAAAGAAAAGAAGAAAAGGAGGTTAAAAAAGAAGAACAAGAAGGAGGAGGAGGAGGAGGAGGAGGAGGAGGAGGAGGAGGAGGAGGAGGAGAGCAAATGCTGGCTGGTGTGGTGCGAAGGGCAGCTCGGTGCTTTCAACCACAGCATTTCTGATTAGCCATGGCCTGGTGTTACACAGGAGCCAGGGGAAGGTGAATCTGCCTGCAGGCCCCCTTGGAAAGGTCTGGGGGGAATCTGTGTTGTGGTGAGGGTAGGGAGGCTCTGCGGAGGGGCTGGGATGGATTGGATCCATGGCCAACGTTACCAGGAGGAGCCGAAACAAGGCCGAGTGGCCAGGACCTGCACTTGGGTCACAACGACCCCAAGCAAGGCTCCAGGCTTGGGGCAGTGTGGCTGGAAAGCTGCTGGCAGAAAGGGACTTGGGGGGGCTGATGGACAAGCAGCTGAACATGAGCCAGCAGTGTGCCCAGGTGGCCAAGAAAGGCAATGGCATCCTGGCTGGGATCAGAATTGCTGTGTCCAGCAGGAGCAGGGAGGGGATTGTCCCCTGGTGCTCTGCCAGCCTGTGTCTGCTCTCTGCAAGCAGTGCTGGGATGCTCTGTGTGGCTGTGCAAGTGCTGGCAAGGCTGCCCTGAGCACCAGGCACTGGAACAGGCTGGAGGTGGTGGAGTCACCATCCCTAGTGGTGTGAAAAAAAATGAGTAGCTGTGGCACTTCAGGACATGGTCTGGTGGGCATGGAGCTGTAGGGCAAAAGGTTGGACTTAATGATCTCAGAGGTCTTAAAGGTTGGACTTAATGTTCTCAGAGGTCTTTCCAGACCTTAATGATTTTATGATCCTAGGCTGGTGATGAAGGAGCAGGTCTCAGGGTGCTCAGGTGAGGAGAGTCCCTGGTGTGACACCATCCCCCCATAGCCCCTGAGCTAAGTGAGATGGGCCCTGGAAGCCCTCCCTGCTTCCTCCCCTGAGTTCACCTGGAGCTTCAGGCTGCAACAGGGCAGAACTGGACCAGGGCAACAGCTTGCAAATCCCTGCTGGCCTCTTTAATTGACAAGGAGCTGTTATGTCCTTTTTAATCTGTGCACAACTTTCCTGAAAACCAGCTTAGATGGTTATTTGTGGTCTGTCATTATCTGCTTATCTCAATGCTGATTGATGGCCAGGGAACGTGGGGCACACCTGACCCTGAAGCTGGAGCATCTGACCATGAGGCTTCTGTGGAGCCCTGTGAAAAGGGCAGGTGTGTGTCTTTTAGCCTCTCCTAGGCAGTAGGTGAAATATCTCCGTGCAACTGAAACAGCTTTCAGGAGCAAACTGGGCACTTGCAGGATGTTTGCTTTGGTTTATTGCTCTCTGCTTGCTGCCCAACCTTTCCCCCCTCAATCCTGTGTTGCTCCTGCTAAATGTGGAGCAAAACCTCTCTCTGGTGGGCTTTGAGGTTGGTCAGGATGTGGAAAACGTTGAGGGTGTGAGAACATTGAGGAACAGAAGCAAGTCAAAAGCTTGAGGGATGATTTTCCTTGTGGCAGGCTCATAATTAGTGGGAAAAGAGAAAAAAGAGCAATGTTTTGGCTTGTCATAGACTCACAGAATCAAGAAGGCTGGAAAAGACCTCAGAGATCATCAAGTCCAACCTATTACCTAATGCCCAACACCTCCTGGCAACTAAACCATGGCTCCAAGTGCCACATCCAAGCCTTTTATGAACACCTCTAGGGACAGGGACTCCACCAGCCCCCTGGGCAGCACATTCCAATGGCCAATTACTCTTTCTGTGAAGAACTTTCTCCTCTTGTTCTGTTGCTGGTTGTCTGGAAGAGACAAGGCACAGAGTCCCTCATGTATGCTTGGCTCCTGGTGCTGGCCATGTGGTGGTGGAGTCACCATCCCTGGAGGTGTTCAAGGAACTTTACAGACACAGCACTTTGGGACAGGGTTTAATGGTGATGGTTGAGCTTGATCTTAGAGCTCTTTTCCAACCCAAACAACTCAATGGTTCTATTATAGGCACCTACACAGGAAAAGAGGAGGCTGAGAAAAGCCTCCTTATCAACTGCTTCACAACTGGGAAGATAATTCAGGGTTTCACTCCCAGTCCCCTCCCTTTTTCCACGAGCTGACATCTCTTTATTCTCCATCTGCTCAGCACTGAAATATAGAGAACATAAATTGTCCTTAAACCTTGCCAGATGCCTGATCAAAGGTGGAGAGATAGCAGAGGGGCGAAAGGCCAGGCAGGAACCTGCTGAAAGCAGCTGCAGAGCTGCAGTGTCAGAGGTAACACCACGCTGGGTAACAGAGTTCTGTAGCTGGGCTGCACAGCTGGTGGCAGGAAGAGGAGGGAGAACAATGGATCCCATCACTGCTTGCCCTTGGGGATGCAGATACCCAGACACTTCAGTCTGCTCTGGCTTGATCTCTGGGTTGTTTTGTTGTTGTTGTTGGTTGGTTTTGGGGTGGGTTTTTTTGGTTGGTTGTTTGGTTGTTTTGGGGGGGGTCGGGTTGGGTTGTTTTTTGGGGGGGTTGGGTTTGGGGGTTTTGTTTATTGGTGGCATTTTTTGTTTGGTTGTTTTTCTTTGGTGGTTGGTTGGTTTGGGGGGGTTTGTTTGTTGGTTGGTTGGCTGGTTTTGTTTTAGAGAATCATGGAATTGTCAGGGTTGGAAGGGACCTCAAGGATCAGCCAGTTCCAACCCCCTGCCATGGGCAGGGACACCTCACACTACAGCAGGTTGCTCACAGCCATATCCAGCCTGGCTGCAAAAACCTCTAGGCATGAAGCTTCCACCACCTCCCTGGGCAACCTGTGCCAGGCTCTCACCACTCTCATGAGGAACAGCTTTGTTGTGTTTTGTTTTGGTGTTCAGACCTCAGTTGTAGGACTGGGGATGTGCTTGCTCGAACACAACCAGCAGGTTGAGCTGGCTTCTGAGAATCCCCCTGAACCTGAACTTGAACTGCAAGGGCTGGAGCTGCTGGGCTTGATGTGTCTTAGCTGGTCTTTGCCTTTCTTTTGTCCTCTGAGGCTGGGCTGCTTTGTCTTCCCAGGCTGTTTCCTGGTGCTTAGAGGGGAAGAAAGGCCACAACCAGTGCTCTGAGAGGAGATTTGTGGCATAGTGAGAATCCTGGGCTTTTATTAGGGCTATTTGCATAGACCCAGAGCATGTGGAAGATAAGAGGCTTAAGCTGTTAAGTGTAGAGAAATGTAGGTAGTAATGAGGGCATGGGGGAAGCCCTGGGTGGTGGTGCCCAGCTGAAGGCAGAGCCCTGAATGCCTCTGCACCAGTGCCCGCAACAGGGCCAGCTGTGGGGTTAGAGCCATATGGACCCTGGGATTTGTCACCAGCCTCGAAAATGTGTGTTCAGGTGCCAAGAAGGCCACCAGCAGCCTGGCTTGGATCAGCAATAGTGTGGCCAGTAAGAGTAGGAAAGTGATGGTGCCCCTAGACTGGGCACTGGTGAGGCTGCACCTTGAATCCTGGGTTCAGTTTGGTGCCCCTGGACTGGGCACTGGTGAGGCTGCACCTTGAATCCTGGGTTCAGTTTGGTGCCCCTGGACTGGGCACTGGTGAGGCTGCACCTTGAATCGTGGGTTCAGTTTGGTGCCCCTGGGCTGGGCACTGGTGAGGCTGCACCTTGAATCCTGGGTTCAGTTTGGTGCCCCTGGACTGGGCACTGGTGAGGCTGCACCTCAAATCCTGGGTTCAGTTTGCTGCCACTCACTCCAAGAAGGACACTGAGGGACTGGAGCAGCTCCAGAGAAGGGCAACAAGGCTTTGCCTGTTGGTGTTGCTTCCAGACTGTCAGGGCAGGAGTCAAAGGCAGCTCTGTGTTCAGCTTGAGTGTCTGGATGCAAAGGAGATGCCCCAGTACATGGGGAGCAGCAGTCTGGGGTGAAGATGCTGCTGCTGCTGCTGCTCTCTATTTATACTATAAAACATTGAGGGGCTGGAGCCTGTCCAGGGAAGGGCAACCAAGCTGGGGAAGGGTCTGGAGAGCAGGGCTGGGGAGGAGCAGCTGAGGGAGCTGGGGGTTTTCAGCCTGGAGAAAAGGAGGCTGTGGGGAGACCTCATTGCTCTCTCCAGCTCCCTGAGAGGAGGCTGCAGTGAGGTGGGGGTTGGTCTGGCCTGAAATTGTGCCAGGGGAGGTTTAGGTTGGATGTCAGGAAAAATATATAGGGATGCTGTGTCTCTCTCTATGTTCATCTATATGACTGCCTCACTGATGGGGCACTCTGGAGATTAGTAGGAAATGCAGTTATTAGGTCTCGATAAGCAGCCACTTCTCATCCCAGCTGTTTGGTGTTTTTTTTTCCTTCTTTCTTTCTTTCCCTTTTTTCCCCTTTTTTCTTTTAATTAAACAGAGCTGTCAAGTGCAGATGTTCATTCAAAAGACACTTTTCACTCCTTTCAAAAATGCAGCATTTCCCAGTGTTGAGTCCTGTGGCCCAGTGCAAGAAGAGAATTATTTATAAGATTCTATTTTCACTCCTATTTAATGTTTCCCACAACTTTCATATTACAGCTGAAGGTGAACTTAGTTGAGGAACTGTTAGCAAGGATGTGAAGGGTCTGGAGAGCAGGGCTGGGAAAGGAGCAGCTGAGGGAGCTGGGGGTGTTGAGTCTGGAGAAGAGGAGGCTGAGGGGAGACCTCATTGCTCTCTACAGCCCCCTAAAAGGAGGTTGGAGCCAGGTGGGGGTTGGTCTCTTTTTCTAAGTAATAAGGGATGGGATGAGAGGAAATGGCCTCAAGTTGCAGCAGAGGAGGTTTGGGTTGGACATTAGAAGAAACCTCTTCCCTCAGCCAGGGTTCCTCAACCCTGAAACAGGCTGCCCAGGGAGGTGACTGTATCTCTTGGTCTCTTCTCCCTAGGGTGAAGTAACAGAAGGAGAGGAGATGGCCTGAAATGGTGCCAGGAGAGGCTTAGTTTGGAGATGAGGAAAAATGTCTTTGCTGCAAGAGTGGTCAGGGATTGGCACAGGCTGCCCAGGGAGGTGGTGGAGCTCCCACCCCTGGGAGTGTTCCAGGGAAGTGTGGCCATGGCACTTGGGGTCATGGTCTAATGGCCATGATTCACTTAGGTTGATGGCTGGTTGTGATCTTGGAGGTCTTTTCCAACTGAAACATGTCTATGCCTCTATGTCATCTTCAGGAATGGGGAGAGGATTTCTTTTGTTTGCTTCCAAACCCCTTTTTAGATCTTGGTGCTTCTGTGCTTTTTCCAAGAAAGAAAGAAAACGAAGAAGAAGGGGGGGAAAAAAAGTTATTTTCTTTGTACAGATGTTTGATTTGAATCTCTCCACAAGCTTGAAGCCCCAGCAGCTGGACAAAAGCTGATCTGTGAGCAAGTCAGAAACTGCTGGGAGAAAGCAGAGCGCTGCCGGAAACACTGGGAGCAGCTCCTCAGGAGGGACTGCATTCTGTGGGTCAAACTCAAGTGTTACCTCAGTGCAACTTTAAATGGCTCAGGCTGCCTGAGTGGATGCTCTTAGGGCTGTCTTCACTGATGGAAGAGGACCAGTAGTGGTTTTGGAGAGGAGTTTTATAAGCCACCAGCGATATTGCAAGCAGTTGTTGATTTTGATCGTTAGCGGGTGTGCCAAGCCAGTAACTGTTCACTGCTTTGATTGAAACCAGCAGTGCTGCTTCTGAGAGATCAATTGAGCTTCCATTACTGCTCACCTGAGGTTTTTTTCCTTCCTTGCTATCCCTGTTCACTCCCCAGCCGTGCCACAGGGGCGTTAGCAACACCCATGCTGGGGTGGAAGTTAAGCTCTTGCAATTGCTGCGGAAGCGTGAGCATTCCTGGGCATCTCCATCCTCTGCCTGTTGGTGCAGCATCTCATGGGTTCTGGGAGCTGAGCAGAGCAGGGTAGGGCTCCCAGTGGATGTGCTCAAAATCATAGAGTCATGGAGTCATAGAAAGGGTTGGGTTGGAAGGGACCTCCTCCAAAGGTCATCTAGAGCAATCCTCCCACAGTGAACAGAGACATCCTCCACTAGATCAGGTTTCCCAGAGCCTTGTTGAGCCTCACCTTGAATATCTCCAGGGACAGGGCCTCAACATTACAGCATCACAGTATCACAGTATTGCCAAGGTTGGAAGAGACCTCGAGGGTCATCGAGTCCAACCTGTCACCACAGACCTCATGACTAGACCATGGCACCAAGTGCCACATCCAATCCCCTCTTGAACACCTCCAGGGATGGGGACTCCACCACCTCCCTGGGCAGCACATGCCAATGACTACTGACTCTCTTGGTGAAGAACTTTCTCCTCACCTCCAGCCTAAACCTCCCCTGGCGCAGCTTGAGACTGTGTCCTCTTGTTCTGGTGCTGGTTGCCTGGGAGAAGAGACCAACTCCTTCCTGGCTACAACCACCTTACAGGTAGTTGTAGAGGGCAACGAGGTCACCCCTGAGCCTCCTCTTCTCCAGGGCATTCTCCCAGGGCAACCTGTTCCAGTGCTCCACCAACCTCCTAGTGCAGAACTTGTTCCTCACATCCAATCTAAATCTGCTCTTCTCTAATGTCAAACCATTGTCCCTTGTCCTGTCCCTGCAGACCTTTGCAAACAGTCTCTCTTCAGCCTTCTTGTAGCCTCTTTCAGGTCCTGGGAGGCTGCTCTAAGGTTTCCCTGGAGCCTTCTCTTCTCCAGGCTGAACACCCCCAGCTCCCTCAGCCTGTCCTCATAGCAGAGCTGCTCCAACCCCCTGATCATTTTTGTGGCCTCCTCTGGACCTGCTCCATCAGCTCTGTATCCTTCCTGTGGTGAGTGCTCCAGAGCTGAATGCAGTACTGCAGCTGAGGTCTCACCAGAGCAGAGCACAGTATCAAAGTGTTTCAGAGAAATCCCTCATTCCAAAAGATGACATTTTTGCAGCAGTGAGCCCACCTGGTTGGAGCATGCTTCTTGTGAGGTCCCTGTGGTCTGTGTGGAGGCCCCTGGGCTGCAGAGAGGTGTTAGGCACAAGAACATAGGAACTGTCACCTTCTGAGTGTAGCTCCAGACCCAAACACTAAGAATTGCACTGTTCATTTACTGAGGTGCCTGACAGCCCTCAGCAAGCTCTTTAGCTGGTTGGGCTTTGGAGAGCTGCTGCCTCTTCCAAACGTGACCCTGGAGTGGCTTAGCCATGTTTGGCTCTAGCCATGCTGCGTCTGGGAGGAGTGTTCCAGCTTTTGGGCAGAATCCAGCAGCTTTTGGGCTGGAGCACCTCTGCTCAGAGGACAGGCTGAGGGAGCTTGGGTTGTTCAGCCTGGAGAAGAGAAGACTCTGGGAGGACCTTAGAGCTGCCTTCCAATACTCAATGGGAACCTACAGGGAGGCTGCAGATGGATTTTCATCAGGGAGTATAGTGACAGGACAAGGGGGAATGCTTTGAAGCTGAGGTTCAAACTGGATCCTAGGAAGAAGTTCTTCAGCACAAAGGTGATGAGGCACTGAAACAGACTGCCCAGAGACGCTGTGGTTGCCCCCTCCCTGGAAATGTTCAAGGCCAGGTTGGATGAGGCTTTGAACAGCCAAGCCTAGCTGTGAGGTGTCCCTGCCCATGGCAGGGGGATTGGAGTAGATGATCTCTGAGGTCTTTTCCAATCTGAGCCATTCTGTGATTACTTCTACATTTTGGTACAGCAGCAGCATTTGCAGGTGAACATAGAATCATAGAACTGACAGAATTGGAAGGGACCTCAAGAATCAGCCAGTTCCAACCCCCCTGCCATGGCCGGGGACACCTCACACTACAGCAGGTTGCTCACAGCCACCTCCAGCCTGGCTGCAAACACCTCCAGGGATGAGGCTTCCACCACCTCCCTGGGCAACCTGTGCCAGTCTCTCACCACCCTCATGGGGAACAACTTCTTCCTAACATCCAGTCTGAATCCACCCATTTCTAGTTTTGCTCCATCCCCCCCAGTCCTATCACTCCCTGACAGCCTCAAAAGTCCCTCCCCAGCTTTCTTGGAGCCCACTTCAGATACTGGAAGGCCACAATTAGGTCTCCTCAGAGCCTTCTCCTCTCCAGAGTGAACAACCCCAACTCTCTCAGTCTGTCCTCATAGCAGAGCAGCTCTAGCCCTCTGCTCATCCTCATGGCCCTTCTCTGGATGCCTCCAGCACCTCCAGATCCTTCCTGGAACAGAAAGTCCAGAACTGGACACAGTGCCCCAGGTGTGGTCTCAGCAGAGTGGAGCAGAGGGGGAGAATCCCCTCCCTGGCCCTGCTGGCCACACTTCTCTTGCTGCAGCCATCTCTCTGCACATGACATGCCTCAGGTCTCTCTCTAGACAAACACAGCCCAAGCAGCAATTCCAAAAGCCCTGCTCCTCTTAGTGCCTCATGGCAGCCTGTCCAGCCCCCTCTGGGGGCAACAAGAGGGGCACCATCTGTGCAGGGCACACCAGCTGCACCATGCGTGGACACCGCTACCTCCATTGCTTGGTGCTGGTGGTTCCAAAGGAGGGGCAAGGATTCCCCAGTGATTTAGCAGCACATTAATCTCCAGTTAACACCAGTGTAGGTGCTGACATGGAATCAAGGCAGATGCAATCCTGCCTCCAGATTCCTCCAGCTGGGACCCTAAGCCCGGATGACAGGAACACCAGAGCTGCTTCTGAGCCACCCATGGCTTAAAGGTGAAAATCCCAAGCTCTTATTCCTGAGGCATCAAACCAGGATCTGTTCCCTTCTGGTCAGAAGCGCTGCAGGCTGGTCCTGTAAGTGTTGGGTGTCAAACCACCCTCAACACTGGCTCCTTTTTCCTCTCCTCTCTGCACACCTTATGCGATGGGGAAGCTGCAGCCTCAACCTGCAGAAACTGTTTTGGGAAGGAAGCTCAGTTCATTAAACCTGCAACTGGCTGGGTCTTTGGTTTTTTTTTTCTATATATCTTTTTTTAAGGGGAGAGGGAGGCAGGGGTGGTTTGCTACAGTTTATTTGACCTAGTTAAGGCAAATATCAAGTGGCCTCAGGCAAGTAATTAATTTGTACACACTTCCTCCCGCTCGCGGCGCGCCGGAGCCAGCCAATATTTTCTGCAGGTGAAGATCGGCTTCACGGCTCGCAGGAAGCCTGCCCAGATTTGCAGCTGCTGCTCTGTGGTTATGTTAGGTAGATCCTCCAGCTGAAAGGAAAGGCAGCGGGTCTGCAAGAGAGCTCCAGATGGTATTTAGCCGAGACCTCAGCGGCTGCCGCGGGATGGTGGAAAGCTTTCCCTCTTGCTTCGCCTTTCGGTGTCGCCTCCAGGCTGCCAGGGCTGGAGTCAAAAGGTAGCTCTGTGGTCAGCTTGAGAGCCTGGATGTGAAGGACATGCCCCAGTGCAAGGGGAGCAGCAGCCTGGGGTGAAGATGCTGCTGCTGCTGCTCTTTATTTCTTCTATAAAATATTGAGGGGCTGCAGTGTGTCTGAAGAAGGGCAACCAAGCTGGGGAAGGGTCTGGAGAGCAGGGCTGGGGAGGAGCAGCTGAGAGAGCTGGGGGTGTTCAGCCTGCAGAAGAGGAGGCCGAGGGGAGACCTTATTGCTCTCTACAGCTCTCTGAGAGGAAGCTGGAGTGAGGTGGGAGTTGATCTCTTCTCCCTAGTATCAGGGGATAAAACCAGAGGTAGTGGCCACAGATTGCACCAAGGGAAGCTTAGCTTCGACATGAGGAAGAATTTCTTCACAGCAAGGGTTCTCAGGCACTGGAACAGGCTGCCCAGGGTGGTGATGGAGTCCCCATCCATGGAGCTGTCCAAGAATTGTGTAGACATAGGATCATGGTTTAGTCAAGGACTTGTCAGTGCTAGGTCAATGATTTGACTTGATGATCTTAAAGATCTCTTCCAATCTAGGCAGTTCTGTGAGTCTGTGATGCCCAGGGCAGGTTATCATGAGCTCCAAGGTGACATGAACCCCACCAGCAGGTCATTAGATGTGAGTCCATCCTCTTCCAAATATCAGTGCTGGGTCATTTCATCTTGCAATTGATGTCCCACTCCACAGTGGATGTTTTCCCAGCTTAGCACTGCATCTTGGCTTGGTTTGTAGAAGATCATCAAATGTTGTGGGCATGGAGCCAAACCACAGTGGTGAGGAGGTAACAGATTCACATGCAGTAGAGCTGAGCCCTCAGAACTGAAATCATTTGTTGTCAGGCTCAGAGTCAAAAGCCTTGTGCAACCCATCTTGGGGGAAAACCACCAATTCCTTATTGTCTGAGCCTCTGCAGTAGAAAGCTCCTGGTTGCCCAGGCTGATGTCATGCTACGTGACAATTCTCACACCACCACTTAACCAACTCCATTCAGCTGCACTCTTCCCCCAGTGCCATTTGTGGAACCAGGGATGTCTGGCAGGTGAATTAAAAACACCTTAAGTCTCTAGGAGTTGTTTCAAGCAGGAAATCACAGAACCATGGAATCATGGAACCACTGAGGCTGGAAGAGACCTCTGAGGTCACCAAGTCCAACTGCTCGCTGAGAGCTCACATCCCACCACTGCTGCTATGCCACTGCCACTAACCCACATCCCTCAACACCACATTCACACAGCTTTTAAACACCTCCAGGGCTGGTGACTCCACCACTCTCTCTCAGCAGCCTGTGCCAGTGCCTGGGAAGAAATTTTTCCTACTATCCAACCTGAACCTCCCCTGGCACAACTTGAGGCTCTTTCCTCTTGTCCTATCACTTGGTGCATGTAAGAAGAGACCAACCCTCACTTGGCTCCAATCTCTTTTCAGGGAGTTGTAGAGGGCCAGAAGGGCTCTCCTCAGCCTTCTCTTCTGAAGGCTAAACAGTTCCTCAGCTCTTCCTCATGAGACTTGTCCTTCAGCATCTTGGTTGCCCTTCTCTGGAGCCACTCCAGGCCCTCAATGTCCTTACTGGAGTGAGGGTTCTAAAACTGAACCCAGGATCTGAGGTTCAAAAAGATGATTCTCTGCTTTGCAAGGTACCTTTGAAACAAAACAGAAGTGCTCCTTGGTTGGTAGCTGTGGCAAACTGCTGAGGAGAATCTCAGATTTAATGAGCTGGCACTGTGGCCACTGGAGCAGCTTTGCTTTGAGCAGAGGAATGGATCTTATGTAATGAGCAACGTTTGCAGCAGCAGCAGCAGTTGGCTCTGGAGCAGGGAGCTTGGTGCACGCCGGCATCGGCAGGGAAGGGGGAAAAGGCCCAGGGCTGGCAGAACACAGACAGAGAGTTTGCTGAAGGGCTGTGCTCTGCAGAGTGGGGTGGCTGAAACCAGCTGGACTGGCAGGGCTGGGAGCAACCACATGCCAGAAAAATTCATAGAATCAACCAGGCTGGAAAAGACCTCAGATATCATCAAGTCCAACCTATTACCTAACACCCAACACCTCCTGACAACTAAACCATGGCTCCAAGTGCCACATCCAAGCCTTTGTTGAACACCCCCAGGGATGGGGACTCCACCACCTCCCTGCTGGGCAGCACATTCCAGTGGCCAATTACCCTTTCTGGGAAGAACTTTCTCTTCACCTCAAGTCTAAACTTCCCCTGGCACAGCTTGAGACTGTGTCCTCTTGTTATGCTGCTGGTTGCCTGGCAGAAGAGACCAACCCCCACCTGGCTACAACCTCCCTTCAGGTAGTTGTAGAGAGCAATAAGGTCTCCCCTGAGCCTCCTCTTCTCCAGGCTACACACCCCCAGCTCCCTCAGCCTCTCCTCACAGGGCTGTGCTCCAGACCACTCCCCAGCATAGAATGGTTTGAGTGGGAAGGGACCTTTAAAGGTCATCCAGCACAACCCTCCCACAATGAGTAGGGACATCTGCAGCTAGAGCAGGTTGCTCAGAGCCCCAAACAACCTGACCTGCAATAGTGCCAGGGGTGGGCAGCTCACCCCTCTCTGGGCAACCAAAGCCAGGCTCTCACCACCCTCAGTGTCAAACATTTCTCCTCTCCAGTCTGAATCTCCCTCTTTTATTTCAAACCATCACCTCTTGTCCTGTCACAACATGCTCTGCTCAAAAGTCTGTCCCCAGATTTCTTATCATCCCCTTTAACAACACTGAAAGGCCACCAGAAGCTCTCCCTGGAGCCTTCTCTTCTCCAGGCTGAACAATCCCAACTCTCTCAGCCTGAGCACACAGCTGAGATCCCAGCATTGCTGTGGTCTCCTCTTGCCCTGCTCCAACAGGTCCTCGTCTGTGCTGAGGACTCCACAGCTGCCCCTGCACTGCAGGTAAGGTCTCAGAAGAGCACAGATGAGGGGCAGAATCCCTTCCCTGCCCCTGCTACCCACACTGATGGGGATCAGCCCAGGACAGGCTGGGTCTGGGTTGGTGGCGCTTGGTGCTGGCTCCTGTCCCACTTTGCACCCCTCAGCACTCCCAAGTCCTCCACAGGGCTGCACTCCACCCTTCATCTCCTAGACTGCAGTGATAACATTGTCCAGTTCTGGAGCCCCTACTACAGGAAAGGTTTGGACATGCTGGAATGTGTCCAGAGACTGGCCACAAGGATGAGCTGAGGGCTGGAGCTGCTCTGCTATGAGGACAGACTGAGGGAGTTGGGGCTGTGCAGTCTGGAGAAGAGAAGGCTCCAAGGAGACCTTCTTGTGGTCTGAAGGGGGCTACAAGAAAGCTGGGGAGGGACTTTTGAGGGTGTCAGGGAGTGATAGGACTTGGGGGGATGGAGCAAAACTAGAAATGAGTAGATTGAGATTGGATGTTAGGAAGAAGTTGTTCCCCATGAGGGTGGTGAGAGACTGGCACAGGTTGCCCAGGGAGGTGGTGGAAGCTTCATGCCTGGAGGATTTTGCAGCCAGGCTGGCTGTGGCTGTGAGCAACCTGCTGTAGTGTGAGGTGTCCCTGGCCATGGCAGGGGGGTTGGAACTGGCTGATCCTTGATGTCCCTTCCAACCCTAACAACTCTATGCTTGGTAAAATGAGAGTAAAATTAACATTTGATGTAGTCTGTGTTCTGACTGTAGAGCTGTTGCTCTCGAGGATGTGAATGTGCTTGTGCTGTGCTGGTCCAGAGGAGAGGGCTGCTGTGATCCCTCTCTCCTGTCCCAACCCCACCCAGCCCCTGGGAAGAGCTTCTCCTTTCTCAGAGGGAGAAATTTGGGGGAGCTGAATCTTCCGTGACCTGACATGACACGAGAAGTGATGGAGTTTAGGGGGTTGGGTTCTTTGGGTTGGTTTGGTTTTAATTAGTTTTCCCTTGTCGGGGTTCTGGTGGTGCTTGAAGGGTTCTTAGAACTCCTCAGCCACCCTCAGAACCCCGACAAGGGAAAGCTAATTAAAAATAAACAATAACAAACAAACAGAAAGCCTGGGAATGGGGATGAGGCTGGAAATGAGGCTAGCAGACACAAGACGAGGAACAATTAGGTCATTACACTCCCTTCTGGGACCAGCATTCCTTGGGCACAAATTCAAGGAGTTTATCCCATTTGCAATTACCCAGCTTGCAGAGTTCCTGCCACAAGCTCCTCGTGAGTTGTCATGCAGAATCACAGAGTTTCAGGGGCTGGAAGGGACCTCAAAAGCTCATCCAGTGCAACCCCCCCTGCCAGAGCAGGAGCACCTACACCAGAGTACACAGCAATGCATCCAGGCAAGTATCTCCAGAGAGGGACACTCCACAACCCCCCTGAGCAGCCTGTTCCAGGATCTTGGAGTATCTATCCTCTCTACATAGAGAGCAAAGAAATTATTGATTATATCTAGAAACATAGAACCATGAAATTGTTTAGGTTGGAAAAGAGCTTTTAGAACACCCAGTCTGACCCTTAACCCAGGTCACCACTCAACCATGGCCCTCAACACCACATCTCTCTGAAACTCCTCCAGGAATGGGGACTCCACCACTGCCCTGGGCAGCATGGGCCAGGGCTTCACAGCACTATTTGGGGAGATCTTCCTCATGTCCAACCTAAACCTCTCCTGGTGCAGCTTGAGGCCATTTCCTCTTGTCCTATCCTGTGTCCCTTGGAAGAAGAGACCAACCCCTACCTCACTCCTGCTTCATGGAGTTGTAGAGAGAGGAATGAGGTCTCCCCTCAGCCCCCTTTTCTGAAGACTGAACAACCCCAGTTCCCTCAGCTCTTCCTCACCAGACCTGTGCTCAAGGGCACTTAAAAAATGATTTTCCTTTCATAAAGCTGGAGGTGGAGAGATCACAAATGTCTTCACTGGGGGTACTGTAGTGCTAAGCATGCCTGGTGCTAGGCTTGACCAAATATTTAGCTGGGAATAATCATAGCCAATTCTGCTGTCCCCAGCACAAGGACATGGAGCTATTGGACAGGATCCAGAGGAAGTCACCAAGATGATCAGAGAGCTGGAGAACCTCCCCTGTGGGGACAGGCTGGGAGAGTTGGGGGTCTTCAGCCTGGAGAAGAGAAGGCACTAGGGAGACCTCAGAGCAGCCTTTCAGTACCTAAGAGGCTCCAGAAGAGCTGGGGAGGGACTTTTGACAAGGGCTAGGAGTGCCAGGACGAGGGACAATGGCTTTGAGCTGGCAGAGAGGAGACTGAGACTGGAGATGAGGAAGAAATTCTTGAGACTGACGATGGGGAGACACTGGCACAGGTTGCCCAGGGAGGATGTGGCTGCCTCCTCCCTGGACATGTTCCAGGCCAGGCTGGATGAAGCCTTGATCAACCTGGGCTGGTGGGAGGGGTCCCTGCCCATGGCAGGGGGTTGGAACTGGATGAGCTTTAAGGCCCCTTCCAACCCAACCCATTCTGTGCTTCTCTAATCCTGTATTGTTAACTGGAGCATTTCTCCTCTCTTTAGACCAATGGGGATGGTTTCTCTTGTCTTCAGTGTAAGAGCATGGCACTAGAGTTTCACCTCCCTTCAACTCCTTCTCTAAGGTAATGGGAGTTTGTGATAGTCTTTATCCCCTCCAGCAACTTGGCTTTTACTTCTTCTTCTTCTTTTTTTAATCTCAGTGAAGCAATCTGCTTCATCTTTAAACTGCAGCATCATTTTTTTTAAGTGGAGAATAATCTGGAATAAACAGGGTCCTTTGATTGATGTGTTAATGAAAAAGAGCCTAATGGACATGGGAGGACAAGTAAGATTTGGCTTAATGCATCTTTTGATCATTTCAAGTGCCAGTGCTTGGAAGCACGTGGCCATTTCCCTTGGCTTCGGTGATTTGTTGTGTTTGGGGGGAAAGGCAGCACTGCTGATGTGAATTGTTGAAGAAGAGAATGTGTTGGAAGGCAGCAGGAGGCACCAGCAAAGACAGGAACCAGAAGATAGGACAGGAGAGGAGTCAGGTTATTGAAAACCAATGAGGAGGGGAGAGGTGCTCTGATGGAAGTAAGATGGCCTGGAAAGCAGAGTCCTGAGAAACTGCAGCCAAGGCCAGGGTTGGATTGGTTAAATAATCACAGATTCATAGAATGGTTTGGGTTGGAAGTAAAGACCATCCAAGTGCCAACCCCCTGCCATAGGCAGGGACACCACTCACCAGCCCAGGTTGCTCAAAGCCTCATCCAACCTGGCCTTAAGCACCTCCAAGGAGAGGACATCCACAGCCTCCCTGGGCAACTTGTTCCATTGTCTCCCCACCCTCACTCTCAACACTTTCATCCTCATCTCCACTCTTGATCTCTTCCAGCTCAAAGCTGTTGCCCCTCATCCTATCACTACAAGCCCTTGTATTAAAACAAGAAAGAGTTTTTCAAGCTAAGTGACCCCTAGATGGGGACTGTTTGGGGGGAGGTTCCTGTGCTCTGAAACCTTGCCGGCAGGAGGGGAATTCCCAGCCGCCCGGCTCCCCGGCGATGGAAATCGGAGCCTGCCGAGGCAAGCCTGGCTGCTGGAGGTCGTTTGGGCTCTTCTGGGAGATGATTATTTGCATTTAGTTCTATTAATTTCCTCTCCTAAAATATGCCCCATGGGCCCCAGCATTGTTGTGGCTGCTGGGTTTCGATGGAGCTTTCTCCGTGCACTGGAAGGATGCTGGAGAATAAATGTCACTAGCTTGGCGCGAGCCTGTTCACGCCACTCTGCAGGGGCTTAGGAATCAGTGCTGCTCACCTCAGCTTGATTTGAGAGAGTTTTTCTCTCCTCCCAACACCTCCTTTTGGTTGTCTCCAACAGCTGGCTGGTGCCATCACCAGTTGTTAGCCCAGGATGGGAATAAAAAGTAAATCAGAGCTACACAAGTAATGAAAATGAGGGTTTATGCATAGCCATCGTGTGTGTGAGCCTGCTGGAGCTCTGGAGCAGGCTGCCCAGAGAGGCTGTGGAGTCTCCTTCTCTGGAGACTTTCAAGAGCTCTCTGGATGTGTTCCTGGGTGACATTTGGAACAGGTTGTTTAGCCTGGAGAGAAGAAGCCTGAGAGGGGATCTGGTCAATGGTTGCAAATAGCTGAAGGGTGGGGGGCAAGAAGGGGCCAGGCTCTTCACAGTGGTGTCCTGTGGTAAGTCAAGGAGCAATGGACACAAACTGGAGCCCAGGAGGTTCCACCTGAACATCAGGAGAAACTTCTTTGGTGTGAGGGTGCTGGAGCTCTGGAGCAGGCTGCCCAGAGAGGTTGTGGAGTCTCCTTCTTTGGAGACTTTCAAGAGCCATCTGGATGTGTTCCTGTGTGGCCTGCCCTGGGTGATCCTGCCTTGGTAGGGGCATTTGACTGGGTGATCTCCAGAGGTCACTCCCAATCCCTACCATTCTATGATTCTATGACATTTAGAGAGGCAACTGTTTGACCTTGCAAGAAACTTCAGGAAACTGAGCAACAGTTTCTGTTTGAGGTGATTCAGGGGGGTTGGACTTGATGATCTCCAGGGGTCCCTTCCAACCCCTATGCTTCTGTGATCCTGATTCTCTGAGGATTTAAAGCACAACACAGTTTGCGATTCAGGGGTGATTACTTATTTAAGTATCATCTCCTGGGTTTTAAGGGCTTAGGTTGAGAGTTGTCTCCAGGCTTTCACCGTTAAAGATAACTGAACCTCTCTCCCTGAGCTCCAGGAACTGGGCCTTTAAGGGAAATAATGTCAGGATATTCTGGGGGAAATGCTGAGTTGGCAACATTCAGATAAATCTCCAGCGAAGCAGTTTAGACATCGGAACAAGGGCATCGTAATCTGATCTCTGCTGGTGGGATCACTTTTCTGTGTGTCCCATGTAGGGAGATCCTGCAGGGTTTTACCCCTGGCTGAAGGGAATCAGCCTGGTAGAGAGGAATTATCACCTTCAGCATCTTGCTGTGACCACCTGGCAGGAGCAGCCTCTGAGCTGGAGAGGAAACACTCAGGCGTGTAGGTACCCAGGTTTCTCTCTGCACCTATGTGTCTGGCTGGTTGTGGATCCAGGGCTTTGAAGGGCTGGGATGTGCTGGTAATGTTACACACTGCCATAAGAGCACTGCCTTCCAGTCTATCCCAGTATGATGCTGTCTTTGTGTGGGGATAACTGGGGCAGCCCAGAGTGGTGTTCTCTGGGCTGAGACTCAGCATGTGCATCGAGAAAGCCCTAAAGTGTGAGAGCCTCCTCCAGAGAGGACAATTCCTTGGGAGGATGGAGTTTATAGCTCCATGTTGTAAAGGCTTTGTAGAGGCTCAGCTCAGCTTGCAAAATGCCTTGGCCTGGCGGGGGTGGGGATATGAGTCCAGATATGCTCTCTTTGCTTGTCGGGGGGCAGAGGTGGGGAGGAGGCAATGCCTGGAGGGCTGAACCAAACCTGCTCCTCACTGGTGCTGCACAAGCAGAGGGAGCAGAGTGGTCGGCCTGGGGCTGGTTTCAGTGACAGGTAAAGCCACTGGGCTGCAGGAAAATGAACTCGCAGTGAACTGTGTGCGTAGGCTGGGCTGAATTGTCCATTTCATTCAAATCCTTAGGGCTGAAAAGAAGCCTGCTGTGTTCCAGTGTCAAGAGGGGCCAGTGCTGAGCAACTCATGTCCTAGCTCTGCCTGGCTGAGGGCAGGACCACGAGTGAGGCTGAGCTGTTAGAAAGTGTGTGTGTGTGTGTGTAGGGGGGAGGGGGGGGAAACTTTCCTGCCAAGCCAAGAAAATGAATCTTTTCTTAGTTTTGCTTGCAGCAGAGAGCAGGGATTTGGTGATTGTGATGATTATTGTGGTTATTATTTTCAACAAATATCTCTCGAAGATGAAAAGCACTTAAAAACCTGAGGATTAAGTAAAAGGCAAGCGTCTGCTCACATGGGCACTGCCGTGACCCCATGCAGATGGCACCAGAAAGCATCCCAGCCACGTGCCTCGGCGCCGATTTCCTCTGCCGGGGCTGACGATGGGTGACTAAGTGCCACGGGCTGGCGCGGTGGCAGTCAGCAGGACCTGGAGGGTGACCTGAGGAGGCTCTGGGAGGCGAGCAGCCGCCTGGTGAGTCCAGCCCCTGCTGCTGCTGCTCGGCGTGTGCCAGCCTGACGCATCCTTCCTCCGCACCCCGCTCGCCGGTGCTGTGCGGGGGCAGGGCAAGAAAAAAGCTTGGCTGCCAGGCAGGTTGGGTCTGATCTGCATCTCGGCTGTGTTGGGACATGTCTCCAGGCCAGGAAATGCTTTTTTTCCTTGGAAGTCTTGCTGGAATCGCAGAATCTCGGGCAGCACAGGGCTGGGCGCCCGGGGTGCAGCTCGGCTCCCACCGCAGAGCAGAAGCCGTGGCAAGGATGCGAGAGTCTGTGCTTTGTGCTGCTCGAGCCGTCTCACCGAGGAGAGAGACCTCACAAACCCATCTTTGAAGCAGGGGAAGAAAATTTTAATTGGCCTAATTAGTGCAGGAGAATAAGGGATACAATCAGTAGGGCTAATAGCTGGGGAAAGGAAAGGAACAAAAAGGCTTTGAATTTTGAGCCCTGTGAGTCTTGTTCTTGGCTGAAATGACACGTGCAAAGAGCCGAGGAGTTTTCAGCTGATTTTTCATCTGTCAAGAGCTTGTGCCACGACGCAGAGCAAAGCCACCCAGCATCAGGGTTCATTTGTGAACACCCCAGCCTTAATCTCGCGGCCTAATCCCCTTGTGTAACGCAGACACCGTTGCTCACCCGCCCACCCCACTGCTGCCGCCCAACCCCTTTTAAGCCGGGGTGTTTTAAGCGCTGATTTGTGGCAGCTACCCCACTTGAAACCCTTGAAAAGCAGAATCTCACGCGGCCTCCCCACCAGCCACTCCAGCCCTAAGCCCTGCTTCTCCCTTTTGTGCTGGTGATAACCCAGAGCGGCACGGGGGAAGCCTGAGGATTAGCGTTAATGCTTGAAAACAAGAGCTCCGCGTTAGGGAGCAGCAGTTGTCTCCTCTTGTAAAAGGAAAAAGGATTAGCTCCTTTCCTGGGAGCAGGTTAATTTCATCCAGACAGCAGCAGTTCCCCTCAAAGGTGGCACGGGTGGGGTAATGAAGTGTGTGTGAGTGGCTCTGTGACTTGCTGCTCTTTTTCTCAGTCAAGTGTTTTTTGGGGCTTCTGGAAGCAAAGGTCTCACTGACAGCCCTGATTCAGTCACAGACTGAATTGAGTTGGAAGGGGCCCTCAAAGGTCATCTTGTCCAATCCCCTGCAGGCAGCAGGGACACCCCCAACTAGAGCAGGCTGCACAGGGTCGGATCGAGTCTGATCCTGAATGTCTCCAGGGATGGAGTCTCCACCACCTCCCTGGGCAACCTGTTCCAGTGTCTCACCACTCTCATTGTGCAGAGCTTCTTCCTGATGTCCAACCTAAATCTCCCCTGCTCCAAACCATTGCCTTTCATCCTGGAGAAGAGGAGACTCCAGGGAGACCTGATAGCAGCCTTCCAGCACCGGAGTGGGGCCTACAGAAAGGATGGGGAGAGTCTGTACCAGGGATCTGTGATGACAGGACTAGGGGCAATGGCTTCAAACTAGTGAAGGGCAGATTTAGGTTGGGTATCAGGAAGAGGTTCTTCAGTATGAGCATGGTGGAACACTGGAACAGGTTGCCCAGGGAGGTGGTGGAAGCTCCTTCCCTGGAGATATTCAAGGTTGGACGAGATATTCAGGCTGGATGAGGCTCTGACCAGCCTGATCTAGTGTGGGGTGTCCCTGCCTATGGCAGGGGGTTTGGAACTAGGTGATCCTTGTGGCCCCTTCCAACCCTGACTGATACTATGATACTACTATGAAGGTGAGGCTTGACAGGGCTCTGGGCAGCCTGATCTCGCTGGGGATGCCCCTGCTGAGTGCAGGAAGGTCAGATTGGGTGGTTGTTGGAGGTCCCTTTTGGCCTGGACTGTTCAATGATTCCTTCATTCTATGATTCCATCATTCTATGATCCTCTCTCTGCAATGGGGGTGGGGTTTAGGCAGCACTGATGGCGGCGGGGGAGGGGATGTAGGATGTCCAGGCAGCACCTGCAGTCAGGAACCACTAGAATCTAGGAGTTTTTATTTCAATTATAATAATGCAAAGTTAATTGGAGCAGGTTTTCTAAGGCCCACCAGTTGAATCCTGAGATGGCAACCTAGGGCAAAATATTTCTGTGCTTTACAAATCAGCTGAACTCTTTGCTGGAAAATCTCTAGCAATGCTCTCTCTCTGCCCTCAGGAAGACCCAGGATTTTGGAGAGGAGTTGGCTGATGTTTGTTAAGGACTAAGTAATAGAAAAGCTCTCCCCAGAAGATGGAAGTTTGGCTCTTCTGTGGCATATTCACTTTCCCAGGCAAATCACATCTAACATTTGCTACCAGCGTCCTTCCCTGACCTCCCCCCACACCCCACAGCGTGCCAAGGATATTTCTGCAGAGCACTGTTGATATGAGCAAACACTTATCTCCTTGAAGTCTTTTTTTCCTTTCCCCTAGCCCCATTATGCCTGTGCCTGTGCAGGAGAAAGCTTTGCCTGGGGGGTGTCAAGGCTGGTGCAGCCCATGGGGTTTATGCATTTCTAGGTCTCTCCTGGGTTTGCTGCTTGGTGCAGAGCACAGCGGTGTGCAAACACAAAACTCTGCCTGTAATAAGGTCATTTAACATCCAAGGGAGGAGAACAGCTTTTAATCCTGACTAGATCTGGCTGGGCTGGATTCAGGCTGGCATTAACAAAGCCTGGAGGCATCCAGTTTCATCTGCAGTGCTAATTTAAAGGAAGAAGGGGAGATATCTCACGGCCAGGAAGAGTGCTGGGGAGCTGTACGGCTGAGAAGCCCAATTCAGGAGCTGCCAAATTAACTTGGAGTGTGCAGCTCAGGCAAGAGATCACACACAGAGCCTGCACATGCATGGGCATTATGTGGACCCAAATAGGTGTCATGTGGAGGATTTGTCATGTATTTGTTGTTGCACAGTGTTGCATGTAACCACACCTCGAGTAGGGGGTTCAGGTTTGGACACCTCGCTCCAAGAAGGACATTGAGAGGCTGGAGCAGGTCAAGGGAAGGGCAACAAAGTGGGGAAGGGTCTGGAGAACAGGGCTGGGGAGGAGCAGCTGAGGGAACTGGGGGTGTTCAGCCTGGAGGGGACTGAGGGGAGACCTCATTGCTCTCCCCTCAGCTCCCTGAAAGGAGGTTGCAGTGAGGTGGGGGTTGGTCTCTTAAGTAATAAGGGATGGGATGAGAGGAAATGGCCTCAAGTTGCAGCAGGGGAGGTTTAGGTTGGACATTAGAAGAAAGCTCTTCCCTAAAGGGGTTCTCAAACCCTGAAACAGGTTGCTCAGGGAGGTGACTGAATCTCTTGCTCTCTTCTCCCTAGGTTGAGGTGATAGGAGGAGAGGAAATGGCCTGAAATTGTGCCAGGGGAGGGTTAGGTTGGAGATGAGGAAAAAAATTCTTTGCTGCAGATGTGGTCAGGATTTTTCTAAACATAAACACAAATCTTTGGGGATTCACCTAACATTTAGCAGCAGGACAAGAAATGGCCTCATACTGCAACAAGGGAGGTTTAGACTGGACATGAGGAACAATTTCTTCCCCCAAAGAGTTGTCAAGGTCTGCAACAGACTGCCCAGGGCAGTGGTGGAGTCACTATTCCTACAGGGCTTTAGAAGCTGTGTAGATGTGGTGCTGAGGGAGGGGGTTTAGTGGCAGACTTGGTAGAGTTAGCTGATGGTTGGACTTGATCTTGAAGGTCTTGTCCAGCCTAAATGATTCTATGATTATATTATTACATTATATTAATGTAGGTTGGGGCAATCCCAAGCACTGAGATAGGCTGGGCAGGGACTGGATGGAGAGCAGCCCTCAAGAAAAAGCCTTGGGGATGCTGGGGGAGGAGAAGCTCAACAGGAGCCAGCAGTCAGCACTTGCAGCCCAGAGAGCCAAGCAGAGCCTGGGCTGCAGCAAGAGAAGTGTGGCCAGCAGGGCCAGGGAGGGGATTCTGCCCCTCTGCTCCACTCTGCTGAGACCACACCTGGAGCTCTGTGTCCAGTTCTGGAGCCTCTGCTCCAGGAAGGATCTGAAGGTGCTGGAAGGTGTCCAGAGAAGGGCCACGAGGATGAGCAGAGGTCTGAAGCTGCTCTGCTATGGAGACAGACTGAGGGAGTTGGGGTTGTTCAGTCTGGAGAAGAGAAGGCTCCAAATTGTGTCCTTCCAGGATGTGAAGGGGGCTCCAAGAAAGCTGGGGAGGGACTTTTGAGGGTGTCAGGGAGTGATAGGACTGGGGGGGATGGAGCAAAACTAGAAATGGGTAGATTCAGATTGGATGTTAGGAAGAAATTGTTCTCCATGAGGGTGGTGAGAGACTGGCACAGGTTGCCCAGGGAGGTGGTGGAAGCCTCCTGCCTGGAGGTTTTTGCATCCAGGCTGGATGTGGCTGTGAGCAACCTGCTGGAGTGTGAGGTGTCCCTGGCCATGGCAGGGGGGCTGGAACTGGCTGATCCTTGAGGTCCCTTCCAATCCTGACAATTCTGTGATTCTATGATATGCTATGATATATTATATTATATCTAGACTGTATTAAATGCTGTATTATATTCATAGCTACATATCTGCAGATCTCAGTATATTATATAGCTATGTGTATGTAGCTATGTAATATATATATTATATGGATATATATTTTACATGTATTTCTCTACATTTCTCTATAATGAAATGCACATGAAGCAGTCATTCTCTAAAGTAAATAAATATAATAGATGAATAACACAAGAAATTCTGTCACCTCACTCCTGAGGTGAGTCCCTGACTGACCAGAAGCCAGACCTGATGGTGAGAAGCAGAGCCCCAGGCATCTCCCCCTCCAACCCCCCCGAGTAGGTGTTTATTTTGCAGGTCTCTTGTCACCTTCCATGTCTCAGCCCTGTTTACAGCCCTGGCTTTGCACAGCCTGCCAGCTCCTTATTTTTAGCCGGGGGGTGCATTAGGCTAAGGGCAAGGATTTGTGCTGGTGGCCAAAAAGAAGTGTGCTGAACGACACCCAAGCCCTAGCAGAAGGGCTGAAATCCAAACCCCTTCTTGGCTCTCAAACAAAAAAGCAGCGTGGCAGTGCAGGAAAGAAAAGATGTTTGCAGGACCCAGCTCCTGTCCAGATGGTGCACGGCAGGGTCAGCGCCTGCCCAGCCAGGACCAGCGATTTCAATCAGAGCCAAGCAGGCAGGCAGCGGAGAAAGAAAGTGATTTTAATTTCTTGGAATCATTACCATGATGTCATATCAGTTCTGTATAGAACAATCAGCATCTGAATCTGATGGGACATTTTGCAGTTGCTATGGGTAACGTTCCCTGGTTCCCTTCTAAAAACACTGAGGCTGGGGGAAGGATGGTGGTGCTGAAAGCCGAGCACTTAGCACCGAATTCGCGTTGATTTTCCAGGAGGCGTTTTGATTCTTTGGGGGTCATTTGAGGATAATCCCAGACAGTGATTGATCAGGGGCAAAGTGGCTCCATCTGGCTCAGGAATCCGACTGTTTTGCTTTGCCTTCCCAGGCAGTTTTCCCGGTTTAAGGAGCTCAGTTCTTTCCCCCCAGCCCCCCCCTCCACCCCCCACTTAAAATAGAATCTTATATTTGTGAAAATGACTTAAAATCCCCAGCGGTTTCAGCACGGATCCGTGGTAGTGATACAGGCACATTGTTAATTGCCAGGCTCTCCTCTTAGCAGCCTTTCCTGCATGCATTCTGTGCCTGATGAATCCTTAAAAGACTTCTTCTCGAAGGGTTTCTGGCAGCAATGACTCATCTCACCTGACACGAAGAGTGAGAAATTCGGAGCCTGGTGCTTTTCTCTTCCCCCTTCCCCTCCTCCTTTTCTCCTTCTTCTCCTCTCAGAATGCATAATTATTTCTCTGCTGTGGTTAAAGCCAAAGCCTCAGCATCCTTTCAATTATCTCCTAAGGAGGAGAAAACAAACCAGGGCGCTGTCAGGTGGGGGAAAGTGGGGCGAAGGAGGACGAGGCAGAGTTTTGGAGGGGCTGCTGGAGGCTTTTGAAGCTCAGCTTTGGGGGCAGGTTGTGTTTAGCAGTAGAGCATTTGATTTGTTCCCTTCTAAAACCCTAATCAGAAGGTCACCTGCTTGGCCTGCACTTCAGAACCTGCTCCTGTATTTCATCCTCTCCTGCAGCCCCAGCTGCTTTCAGTGTAAAATATGATTTTCTTTTCTTTTTTCTTCTAGTATTTTATCTTCCCCTCTTTTCTCCCCCTTTTCTTAGATTTTCTTTTAATTATTTTTCTTTTTCTCCCTCTTTTTTTTTTCCTTTTTCCCTTGTTCCTATTTCTTTTTTCCCCTTTTTTCTTTTCTTTTTCCTTTTCATTTTTTCCCCCTATTTTCCTTTTCCTTTTTTCCTTTTCATTTTCTCCTTTTTAAAAACTTTTTCTTCTTTCTTCTTATTTTCCCTTTTTCTTCTTTTTTCTTTTCCCTTTTCCCTTTTTTTTTTTTAATTTTTCTTTTTTTCTTGTCTCTTTTACCTTTTTTCTTTTTCTTTCTTTTTTTTTCTCTTTTCTCTTTCTCTTTTTTCTCTTTTTTTTTTCTTTTTTTTCTCTTTTCTTTTATCTTTTTTCTTCTTTCTTTCTCTTTTCTTTTTTTCTCTTTTCTTTTTTTCCTCTTTTTTTTTCTCTTTTCTTTTTTCCCTCTTCCTTTTTCCTTTTTTATTTTTCTCTTTTTTCTCTCTCTTTTTTTCCTCTTTTTTGTTTTTCTATTTTCCTCTTTTTTCCCTTTTCTTTTTTTTCTCTCTTCTTTTTTCCTTTTTTATTTTTCTCTTTTTTATATCTTTTTTTCGTTTTTTTCCTCCTCTTTTTTGTTTTTCTATTTTCTTTCTTTTTTTCTTTTTTCTCTTTTTTTTTTGTTTTTATCTTTTTTCTTTCTCTTTTTTTTCTCTTATCTCTTCCTTTTTTTGTTTTTCTTTTTTTTTCTTTCTCTTATCTTTTTTCTCTTTTTTTGTTTTTCTTTTTTCCTCTCTCTTTTTTCTTTCTCTTTTTTCTCTCTTATCTTTTTTCCTCTTTTACGTTTTTCTTTTTTCTTTCTTTTCTCTTTTTTTCTCTATTCTTTTTTCCTCTTTTTTGTTTTTCTTTTTTCCTCTCTTTTTTCTTTCTCTTTTTTCTCTCTTATCTTTTTTCCTCTTTTATGTTTTTCTTTTTTCTTTCTCTTCTCTTTTTTTTCTCTCTTTTCTTTTTTCCTCTTTTTTTTTTCTTTCTTTCCCTTTTCCCCTTCTTTCCACCCCTCCCCAATTTTTTTTTTTCTTCCCCTCCATTCCCTTTCATCTCTATATTTGCATTTCAGCTGCCTTTTTATTTCACTCAAGCACTGAAATAAAACCCTAAACTCTCCAGATGAATCCCACTATAGATCAGCCTTCTTCAGGAGCCTTTTGCATCAGCCCAATGACTTCACCACCTGGGACAGCAGCAGCACCTTCCCCGCAGGTGATGCTGCCGGCCTTGAGCCATCAGATGCCCAAATAATTCTGAGGAGTCAGCAAATTCCAAGTTTCTTTTGCCTCCCTCTCCTACGTGCCTCAAAATAATTCCCAGCCTTTCAAAAGCACTGCCCTTTGCTGACACAGAGGGATTTAGAGGGAAATGTTATTTGGGATGTTAATCACAAAGCCTGTAGCCTAATTAGAGCTTTGCAGAGGTTGCTGCTGGGGTCCAGGAGTGCTCTTTTCTGACTCAGGAGGGATGCTGTGAGATTGGAGGGGATGAAGGTCCTCTGGCTGGGCAATGCTGGGCTTTGTCTGTGCAGCAAAAGTGCAAGGTTGACTGGGAGAAACTGGAGAAGTCTCCTCTTCCTCAACATAGGATGAGATGAATATCTGAGGGCTGGGTGTCAGGAGGGAGGGGACAGGCTCTGCTCAATTGCTCCCTGGGATAGGACAAGGGGCAATGGATATAAACTACAGCACAGGAGATTCCACCTCAACATGAGGAGGAACTTCTTCACTGTGAGGGTCACAGAGCCCTGGAGCAGGCTGCCCAGAGAGGTTGTGGAGTCTCCTTCTCTGGAGACTTTCAAGACTCATCTGGATGTGTTCCTGTGTGACCTGTGCTGGATTCTATGGTCCTGCTCTGGCAGGGGGGTTGGACTGGAATATCTCTGGAGGTCCCTTCCAACCCCTAACATCCTGTGATCCTGTGAGATGAAGTGGCCTCAAGCTGCACAAGGGGAGGTTTAGGTTGGACATTAGAAGAAAGGGTGAAAAAAATCTTCTGCCTCTCTCCAGTCTCAGTCTCCTAGTTCAAACCATCACCCCTTGTCCTGTCACAACAGGCCCTGCTATCAGCTGATAGTGATCTTAATTGTAGCCTTGGATCTTTTCTTCACCTCAGAGGACTGCTGTGCTCTACCTGTCCTGGCTTCACCTTTGCACTGGTGAAGTTCAGTTCCTTTGCCATCAGGCACTCAGCTGGGAACTCCTTTTCCCTCCTGATGTTGAGCCACGTGCAGCTTTTCACCTCCAGCACTTCAGATTTGAGAAGATCAGCTGGGGTTAGGCAAGATGAAGGCACCCACAGGGTTATTTCCCTCTTATTGCCCTGTCAGGTGCTCCCAGGTCAAACACATGGCCAGCTGTTGGCTTGTGCCATGATTTTCACCCACCTGGTTGCAAGTACTACAACACAGTTAAATGATGTGGGATGTAAGGAGGACATTTGGACACCAGGAGGAAATTCTTTACAATGAGGCTGGTGAAATACTGGAACAGGTTGTCCAGGGATGTGGCTGAGGACACACCATGGAGATATTCATGATCAGACTCAGTGTGGCCCTGGGCAGCCTGATCTAGTTGGAGGTGTCCCTGCTGACTGCAGGTGACTTGCACAAGATGACCTTTGAGGGTCCCTTCCAACCCAATGCAATCTGTGAAACTGTGACTGTTTGAGGCCAGGTTGGACGAGGCCTTGAGCCACCTGGGCTGGTGAGAGGTGTCCCTGCCCATGGCAGGGAGGTTGGAACTGGATGAACTTTGAGGTCCAACCCAACCCAAACCATTCTGTGATTCTATGCTTTTGTAGTAGTAAACAACGCAGAGGGATAAGCAGCAGGACATCTGCTGACCACCAGAATAGCTGCAGCCTCATTTCCAACAAACCTTTGTCCAGAGGTCACCTCCCTCTCTAACTAAGTTGGAAACGGCTTCAGAGTGAGCTACTTACTAGGCACCAGAGGCTCTACATTGGACAGAGCTATTATGAATGCTTCAACCTTCCAGGACAAGCTTTGACTGGCTTTCCATGCCTGTTAGACATCAGAGAATCCACATGGGAGGGATGCTTCACTGAGGAGTGTGTTCTCTGGTGCCTAATAGTTGCAAAGAAAGCTTTTGGGCAGGCTGAGGCATGCAAAATGTTGTTCACCTCTTGAATTAGTGGTCTAATAAATTCATGTTGCCATTTGGTGGGGACTCAGGTAGAGTCACTCTTTTCTGCCTCTCCTTCTATATCCATGAGGTTTGAAGGAAGGTAACTCAGGATGTTGTCTTCTGGTCTGAGGGGGCTGTCAGGAAGCTAGGGGATCAGAAGTTCAGGTGGATATGTGGGTAGGAAGATGCAGTTGTATCCAGCAACCATACAGACACACAAAGCCTGTATGTGAGATTTAGGAGACCAGAAGAAATGAAGCACAAATGAGCAGTGGAAGGAAGCCTTTGGAGGCCAAGAAAACACTGGAGCACAAGAAGGTTGTTTGAGGCTGGGAGAAATCCATGAGTGGAAAATCCACATTGTGAGGTCTCTTATTTTGGCCAAAAGGAATACAGGATCTGGGGTAATCAGGAGCTGCTCAGCTCAAGAAGTGGTGGAGGACGTGCTGGGGTGATGATGGAGAGAATTCAGAGCAGGGCCATGAAAATAATCAAGGGGTTGAAGCATCTCTGCTCCAAGGACAGGCTGCGGGAGCTGGGGCCGTTCAGCCTGGAGAAGAGAAGGCTTCAGGGAGCCTTCCAGTACCTGAAGGGAGCCTATAAGAAGGATGGAGAATGGCTGTTTACCAAGGCCTGCAGGGACAGGACCAGGGACAATGGCTTCAAACTAGACAAGGGCAGATTTAGATTGAATGTTGGGAATAAGTTCTTCCCCATGAGGGTGGTGGAACCCTGGAACAGGTTTCCCAGGGAGGTGTTTGACGCCTCATCCCTGGAGATATTCAAGGTGAGGCTGGGCAGGGCTCTGGGCAACCTGATCCAGTGGAGGATGTCCCTGCTGACTGCAGAGGGGTTTGTACTGGATGAGCTTTGGAGGTCCCTTCCAACCCAAAGCATTCTGTGACTCTATGAGCAGAGAGGTGCAGGACTTTATCCCCTCCAGCCTTCACAAAAGATTTCTTGCAAGCCAACAGTGGAATCATTTATGCAAAACTGGGGAACTTCTGACAGAGCTCCACAGCAGCTCTCTGCACTGCTGTGCAAAGGATTCATGGTTAGGAGCTAGGGAAGAGCTTCAATTAAAGTAATTGACGTTACATGTAGGGAGTAAGTCACGACAGAGCCAGGAATCCAGACCCATCCTTTGGGTGCTTGCAGAAAGGCTAAGAGCAGGAACTATTAAATATGCAAATAAGGAAATGGTCCTTTCTGGTCTCTCTTTGGGGCTATCAGTTCTGGGGTGAGGTGGAGGAAGGGTGAGCAGAAGAGTGAGCAGAGCTCTGCATGCAGCTGGCTGTTGCTTTTTTATGGTGGACACAAATGAGGGAAGACAACAGTGGGGAATTTACCTGCCTTTGCTTTCCTAATTAGCTCTTGGTTAATGAGAGGAGGAGAATGCTTTTTGTTTCTTGCTCTCTGGGTGGAAGTTTGTGTAAGCAGGAGGTCCTGGCTGCTAAAGGAGGGAATCAAGAGCCTGGTGGTTGTGATCCCATCGGGATTGCAGTGCTAGCCTGGAGGATTAGGCTGGCTTCTGGGAGCCCGGGAGCAAAGCCAAGGAAAACTGCACATTGCCTTGGAACAGGCAGCAGGCTGAGGAAAGCCTCACAGAGTTTGTGTCTCTTGAAAGGACTTGGTGTTGCTTGAGTTGTGGGCAACCTGAGATGTGGAGTCCAGAGCATTACTTCAGAGCCGGTAAAACCTTTGACACTCACTAAAACACCTCCAGTGTTTCATGGGGGGAAGAGCACACTGGCCTGCAAGAATTCCAGTTGTTTCCCTCATAGTTCATAGGGTCACAGAATGGTTTGGGTTGGAAGGGACCCTAAAGTTCGAAACCCCCTGCAATGGGCAGAGACACCTCCCACCAGTACAGGTTGCTCAAGGCCTCATCCAGCTTGGACTTGAACTCATCCAGGGAGGGGACAGCCACAGCCTCCCTGGGCAACCTGTGCCAGTGTCTCCCCACTCTAAACAATTTCTTCCTCATCTCCAGTCTCAGTCTCCCCTCTCCCAGCTCAAAGCCATTATCCTTCATCCTGGCACTCCCATCCCTTGTCAAAAGTCCCTCCCCAGCTCTCCTGGAGCCTCTTTCAGGTACTGGAAGGCTGTTCTCAGGTCTGCCTGGAGCGTTCTCTTCTCCAGCCTGAACAGCCCCAACCCTCGAGACTGTCCCCATAGCAAAGGTTCCTCAGCCTCTAATCATCTTCATGACCTCCTCTAGACCCTCTCCAGCAGCTCCAGGTCCTTCTTGTGCTGGGGGCCCCAGAACTGGAGGCAGTGCTGCAGGTGGGGTCTGAGCAGAGCAGAGGGGCAGAATCCCCTCCCTGTGCTGCTGCTCTCCTTGCTCTGGCTGCAGCTCAGCACACTGTTGGTCTCCTGAACTTCACTGCTGTGAGATTTCTTTAGGTTCTGAGTCTCCTCATGGGTTTGACACATTTTAAATCAAATGGTCCTGATAAGCTTTTGCTCAAAGTATTGTATCCACCTTGGGCTGGAGAAGAGCAGACTGTTGGTGTTCTGCAAGGTTGGGTGAAGAGCTGCAGTGGACTGCTGCTCCTGCTGTGAGTGGAAAGTTTCCTGCTTGCCTGTTGAATGCTGGAGGAGACACCACCCATGCCATGGATGGTCCTTCCTGCTTGCCACCAAGAATCTCCATCACCCACCTGTTGTGCAGGGGCTCAGCAGGAGTGAGTGTAGGGTTTGGGTTGGTTTTGTGTTCTTGTGCCAGCAGCCAGTGGGTGTTGTGCAAACACAGAGGCTCAAGAACTTCCCTGACTCTTTGATTGAACTTCTTCTTCTATTTTATCATAAAACTAGCAGGAAAAGAAGCTGAAATTGGTCTAAAGCCCAGGGGTTTGCTTCAGAACTTCTGTACCTTTGTTTTGACACTCTCCCTCGTTAGGAGCTGTGATGAATGTGGCCATTGGCAGCTGTGCATTAACCATTCACTAATTCACTCAGCAGAACCAGAGCAGCTGATGCAGCAGGGCTGTGCCAAGGTGCTGCTGGCTCCAGGAAGAGCTGCCAGGATAGGACATAAGGTCGGTGAGGCTGAGAGAGAGCCAGGCTGGAGCAGATGAAATTAGCAACTTGTCCTCACAGCCTGGACACTACAAACCTTTCCTTTTACTTTCTCTTTTCTTTTCCTTTCTATTTTCTTCACCTTTCTCTTTTCCTTTCCCTTTCTTTCCCTCTCCCTCTCCTCTCCCTCTCCTCTCTTTCTCCTCTCCCTCTTCTCTCCCTCTCCTCTCTTTCTCCTCTCCCTCTCCTCTCCCTCTCCTCTCTTTCTCCTCTCCCTCTTCTCTCCCTCTCCTCTCTTTCTCCTCTCCCTCTCCTCTCCCTCTCCTCTCCCTCTCCTCTCTTTCTCCTCTCCCTCTTCTCTCCCTCTCCTCTCTTTCTCCTCTCCCTCTCCTCTCCCTCTCCTCTCCCTCTCCTCTCCCTCTCCTCTCCTTCTCCTTCTCCTCTCCCTCTCCTCTCCCTCTCCTTCTCCTTCTCCTTCTCCTCTCCTTCTCCTCTCCCTCTCCTTCTCCTTCTCCTCTCCTTCTCCTCTCCCTCTCCTCTCCCTCTCCTTCTCCCTCTCCTCTCCCTCTCCTTCTCCCTCTCCTCTCCCTCTCCTTCTCCCTCTCCTCTCCCTCTCCTTCTCCCCCTCCTTCTCCCTCTCCTTCTCCCTCTCCTCTCCCTCTCCTTCTCCCTCTCCTTCTCCCTCTCCTCTCCCTCTCCTTCTCCCCCTCCTTCTCCCTCTCCCTCTCCCTCTCCTCTCCCTCTCCTTCTCCCTCTCCTCTCCCTTTCCTTCTCCCTCTCCTCTCCCTCTCCTTCTCCTCCTCCTTCTCCCTCTCCTTCTCCCTCTCCTCTCCCTCTCCTTCTCCCCCTCCTTCTCCCTCTCCTCTTTCTTCTTTTCCCTCTCCTTTTTGATTTTTCTTCTTCTTACTTCTCCCCCCTCTCCCCCTCTTTTCCTTTCCCTTCCCTTTCCTTTCCCTCTCTTAAAAACAAAGGTCTGACTAATTCCAGCAATGCATCCTTGCATGTTGGAGAATGAGGCATCATCGTGGGAAGGTTTCAGGAGGAGCACAGCCTCCAGCATGTGCTGATGAATGAGTTCTGCTGGGGCAGAGTGTATCTGAGCAGGGTGCACAAAGGGGCAAGAGGGACTCCACAAAGAAAGCCACTGGGAGCTCAAAAAACTGAGTCCCCCTGGGGCTCAGGGCAGCCTGGCTGCAGGGAGTCTGCAGGGAGCAGCAGGCAGCTGATGAGTTTAGTGCCTGGGAATGGCTGAGTTTTATGAAAAGCGGTGTCCCAGTGCACCTCCAAAGGTGTGCTTTGCACCTCCAAAGGTGTGCTTTGCACCTCCAAAGGTGTGCTTTGCACCAGTGAGCAGAGCTGAGGAGTGAGGGTTTCTGTCTGCCCCTGGCTGGGATGCCAAGCCTGCCAGCCAGCTATCTGCCTTGTTTTCCACATCAGTCTAGAGGCTGTGGCAGCACTAATGCAGGGATGCAGACCTCCTCCAGCTGACTGCAGTCTGTCCCACAGGAGCAGCCATTTGTCCTCTGCCCAGGGGACTTGAAGTCAAATCCCTCAGCTTGCAGCTGTGTCTTCTGCAGGGGCTGGTTAGCACACCTCTAGGCATGTGAGCTAGGTGAAGCCCTGGGGAAAAGCACCCAAAAAAACCCCAGCAAAAGGCCTGCAGGAGTGTCTGGTGCCTGTCCTGTGCTAGCACAGCCTCTGCCAGCAGCCCTGTGTGCCAGTCACTGTGCCATCCCATGCTGGCACCGAGGGATGCACCGAGCATTGCAGGATGCCCTTGGAAGTGATACCTGAGCGTGACCCCACGGGCAGGGCCTGACTCTGCACATCTGCAGCAGATGTGTTTTGTCTGTGGCTGGTGGCTGACATGCTGCCATCCTTCCTCTGCTTCTCCCTCTGCTTGTTTGGGTTTGTCTCATTTCTTTCACTGTTTTAAAGATTATTCCCTCCTTTCTTGGTGACAGAGGATTGAGTTCTGAGCTCCAAAGGCTCTGCCAGATGAAGGCTTCAGGAAGGTTCAGGTTTTCTCCCACTGGTACTCAGACAGGTTAAATGAAGGGTCAGGAAGAGGTGAATTAGGTCTGTGGGGGTTCAGTGCTCTGAACTGACAGTTTTGAGTGGAGCTTTCTGCAGTGAAGAAAGTGACTCCTGATTTTCCACTTTATCCTGGCCGTGGACCTAAACTCCTGCTCAGTTTTCCCACTCCTCTGATCATCCTCTCATGTTGCTAAAGCTGGCCCAGGACAACCTGGAGCTCCTGCCCATGAAATCAGATCTGCACGGATTCCCTGCCAGCATAGGACCTGACTGAGGTGTTCAATGTCCATCCATCCTTTCCATCTAGCATTTCCAGCCCGCTCATGGCCATCCTGGGGCCGTTCCCCACCGCCTGGGGCTGTCCCATGCCTCAGGATGCAGCTCAGCAGCTGGGATGATTCACCAGCTGGATCCATCCTCGCTGGGGAGGGTGAGAGATTTAAAGGCTGTTTAAAGATTTGTTTCCTACTGAAGTTTATCCAAGAGAACAAACCATCCCCAGGCTGCAAACCAGGCTGAAGAGAGCACAGAGGCTGCATTTCAGCCCCAGCTGGCGTGGAACTCATCTCATCCCCTGCTTCAGGGAGGACAGCCCTGGCTCCCAGGAGCAACCACAAGCTGTCATCTTCTGGGGGCTGGTGGGGAGGGGGCTGCTGAAGTCCCCTTCAGTGGGAACCAGCTGTGAGTAACACTGTGGTCTTCATGCAGGCAGAGAGAAGAGTCTGAAGAAAAGGTCTGGTGAGGAGCAGCTGAGGGACCTGGAGTTGTTTAGTCAGGAGAAAAGGAGGCTAAGGGAAGACCTTAATGGGAGACCTTGTTGCTCTCTACAGCTCCCTGAAAGGAGGCTGCAGTGAGGTGGGGCTTGGGCTCCCTAGTCTCAGGTGATAGAAGGAGAGGAAATGGCCTGAAATTGTGCCAGGGGAGGGTTAGTTTGGAGAGGAGGAAAAATTTCTTTGCTGCAAGAGTGGTCAGGGATTGACACAGCCCCCATATCTGGAGGAGTTCCAGAGCTTTGTGACCATGGCACTTGGGGTCATGGTTTGGTGGCCACGGTGGTGCTGGGTTGAAGCCTGGACTGGGTGATCTCAGAGGGCTTTCCCAACCAAAGGATTCTGTGGCTCTATGAACTGGCAGAACCTCGGTAAGAACAAAGTCCTCTTTGTGTCCCAGGGCCTGGAGCCGCGTGTGCTGTGTTGGAGATGTGGGGAAGGGCTGGAAACCTTTTTGTCTCTCACCCTGCGCCTCAGCAGGTCGCACAGGGCTGCTTTCAGCGGCGCTGCTTTGGCGCTGGGCTGCTGGTTCCTGCTTGGAGCTCCTCCACATTTCCCACCTGTGCCTCGCTCCTTGCGTAAGCAGCCGATGGCTTCGGTAAGCAGCCTGTGGTAATTCACAGCCTTCAGAATAGCAGCAGCCTCTTTTACAGCCAAAGTCTCTCTCCCTGGCCACCACTGACAGGTTTCCAGAGCAGCTGGTGCCCGTGAGAGCTGTCGCCGTGCCCAAGCCTGGCAGCAGGCAGGTCCTGGGTGACAGCCTGACCCTGCCACCTCCTGCTCCCTTCCCTGCTCTGCCTCCATCCACAGACTCACAGATTGCATCGGGTTGGAAGACCCCCAGAAGTCATCTTGTCCAACCCCACTGCAGTCAGCAGGGACACCTCCAACTGGATCAGGCTGCCCAGGGCCACACTGAGTCTGATCTTAGATGTCTCCGGGGACAAGGCCATCTCTCCCCTCCTCCTCTTGCATCTCTTTCCTCCTTTTCCAGTGGAGTGTTTGGCAATTCACTGACCTTCCTTCAATGGTTTATTCATCCATCTGTCCATCAGTTTGGTGGAAGCTGAGCTGGTTTTCATTAATGAGACATTGTTGTTGATGTATTTGCTGTTCTGAACTCTTGATTCCTTCAGAACCATAGAATCTTAGAATGGTCCAGGCTAGAAGGGACCTCCAAAGGTCATCCAGTCTGGCCCCCCTGCAGTCAGCAGGAACATCTCCAACTAGACCAGACTGTCCAGGGCCTCGCTGAGCCTCACCTTGAATTCATGTCCAAGGATGGGGCTTCACCTACCTCCCTTGGCAACCTGTTCCAGTGTTCCACCACCCTCATGGTACAGAGCTTGTTTCTAACATCCAATCTAAATCTAAATCACAGATTGCATTGGGTTGGAAGGGACCTTCCAAGGTCACTCTGTCTACCCCTGATGCAGTCAGCAGGGACACCTCCAACCAGATCAGGTTGCTCAGGGCCCCATCAAGTTTGACCCTAAATGTCTCCAGGGATGGGGCCTCCACCACACCTCTGGGCAGCCTTTTATTCCTCTGTTTATTCTTCTGTTAAAGCCATTCCCAGCTTGCCTTTTCCTGCACAGAACCCAAGCAGTTTCAGCTAGCAGGATCTGGGTTTAAGTACCAGCACTTGCACTCAGCCAGGGCAATAAATGTCTCCACTAATTTATTCTTTATCTCTCTTTTGCTCTTGGCTGGATGGATGTTCAGCTGCCTGCCAGGAGCAAGAAAGTCTTTGTGGGTTTGCACTGAACCTGCAGCAGGTCCTGTGGTTTGGAGCCTTTAGGTTTTGCCTGGAGAGCTGCTGGTGCTAGCTGGATGCTCTGCAAGCCCTGCTGAGGGAGCAGCTGGAGCAGGACAGCCCACAGCCAGATCCCCCTACCAGGGACCATCATTGTGCCATGGCTCTGTCTCTGTTGTGCTTTGTGTGTGCTCAGGGCTGTGTTAGTGCCTGGGGAATGTTGTCCTCCCCCTCTGCTCTGCCAGGGGTAGACCACATCCACTGTGGGGAAGGGATCGTGCCCCTCTACTGGGCACTGCTGAGGCTGCAGCCCAGTCCTGAGTTCACTTTAAGGTCTCTCACTCCAAGAAGGATATTGAGGGCTGGAACGTGGCCAGAGAAGGGCAGCAAAGCTGGGGAAGGGTCTGGAGAGCAGGGCTGGTAAGGGGCAGCTGAAGGAACTGGGGATGTACAACCTGGAGAAGAGGAGGCTGAGGGGAGACCTCAGTGCTCTCTCCAGCTCCCTGAGAGGAGGTTGGAGTGAGGTGAGGGTTGGTCTCCCAAGTAACAAGTGACAAGTTGGCAGAAAAAGGCCTCAAGTTGCACCAGGGGAGGTTTAGGTTGGACATGAGGAACAATTCCTTCCCCAGAACATTTGTCAAACCCTGGAACAGGCAGTGGTGGAGTCCCCATCCCTGGAGTGACCGAAAAGCTGTGGAGATGTGGTGCTGAGGGACATGGTTTAGCAGCAGCCTTGGAAGAGTTAGGTAATGGTTGGACCTGATGACCTCAGAGCTCTTTCCCAAGCAAAGCAGTTCTGTGATTCTCTTCCTGCTGAAGGTGCTCAGTGCCTGGCTGGATCAGCCCCAGGCTGTGAAGCAGATCTGCAGCAGAAGTGGCAATTTGCCTCGGATTTTTCTGCTCTTGTCCAGCATCTGACTCATTAATTTCCTCACTTACTGGAAGCAGAGCTCATTATTGCAACATTTCATAAACTCAGAAGCCAAAACAAAATATTGACAAGAAAATGGTTTCAATACTAAAAGAGAAATTGGAGCATGCTGGGAGTGATGAGGCTGCCTGCTCTGTGCCATGGCTTCACTGGGAGGTTTGCTCTGTCTGCCTGTGTCCTGATCTTTTCCCTATGGGTCCTTCCCTCTGTCCCTTGGCTCCTGCATGGAGGTGGGAATTGGAATTGTAGAATCACATAGTTAATGTATTCATAGAATCACAGAATGGTTTGGGTTGGAAGGGACCTCAAAGCTCATCCAGTTCCAACCCCCTGCCATGGGCAGGGACACCTCCCACCAGCCCAGGTTGCTCAAGGTCTCATCCAACCTGGCCTTGAACACCTCCAGGCAGGGGACATCCACAGCCTCCCTGGGCAACCTGTCCCAGTGTCTCCCCACCTGCACTGTCAAGAGTTTCTTCCAGTCTAAACACACCCTCCTCAAGCTTCAATCCTTTCTCTCTCATTCATTTTCCTTGTTTAGGCTGGAAAAGCCCTTTGAGAGCATCCAGTCCAACCAACAACCCACCAGCACCATGGCCACTAACCCTGTCCCAAAGCACCATGGCCACAGGTTTCTGGAACATCTCCAGGAATGAGGTCTCCACCACCTCCCTGGGCAGCCTGTGCCATTCCCTGACCACTCTTGCAGCAAAGAAATTTTTCCTCATCTCCACCCCAACCCTCCCCTGGCACAATGTGAGGCCATTTCCTCTCCTTCTTTCACCTGAGATCACCTTGATGATCTCAAAGGTCTTTTCCAGCCTCCTGTGATTCTGAGACTAGGGAGCAGAGCCCAACCCCCACCTCACTGCAGCCTCCTTTCAGGGAGCTGTGGAGAGCAATGAGGTCTCCCTTCAGCCTCCTCTTCTCCAGCCTAAAACCTCTTTGTCTTGCACTTTCCTTGGAGCATCCTTTCATAGTGCCAGCTGGATTATATCTTTGCAGGAGGCCAGCAGCATCTTTCAGCATGTTCGGAGGGGTGGGGCTGAGCGTTGTGCTTCCAGAGACGTGTGGCAGCCAGTTGCTGCTGAGGGCTGTGAGCAATGTGCTGCTGGATGTTAATTATCCTGATCATTATGGGTCTTTATTTTTATAATCAAGTCAAATTTCTCTGCTAGCAGCAGCAGACTTGGCACTGCTTTGCTGCTTTTTTTTTCAACTCGAGGTAATTGTGTTTAGGGAGAAGTCTCCTGCAGCCTTTCTGTTTGCCTACCTAATTTAATCTGCTTGTCTGTGTCCATCTAATGGGGACATGACCAGATTGGGACTCCAGGAGCTGTGATGAGTTTCAAGCTCCCATTGAAGCTGATGTGGACCCAAAGTCCCTGGGCTGTTACCGGTAGTGCTCACGGCGGCGAAGGTCTGAACCTGTGCTGGGGCTGTTGGGCACACAGTGGAGGACCAGAGAAGCTGAGATGCTGCAGGGCTAGCAGGCACTGCAGGGGTGGATCTTCAGAGCACATCCAAACCCACATGGACAGGATTGGAGCAGATTCATGAATCAAGGTTGGAAACCACAGGCTGTGGTTTTGCAGCAACTCCCAGTGGGTCTGGGCAGCCTGATCTAGTTGAGGATAGAATCATGGAATCATGGAATGGTCCAGGTTGGAAGGGACCTCCAAAGCTCATCCAGTCTGACCTCCCCACAGTCATCAGGGACATCTCCAACTAGATCAGGTTGCCCAGAGCCCTGCTGAGCCTCACCTTGAACATCTCCAGGGATGGAGCCTCAACCACCTCCCTGGGCAACCTGTTCCAGGGTTCAACCACCCTCATAGTGAAGAACTTTTTCCTGACATCCAATCTAAATCCACTCTTCTCTATCTTGAAGCCATTGCCCCTCATTCTGTCCCTGCAGGCCTTTGCAAAGTCTCTCTCCATCCTTGTAGCCCCCTTCAGGTACTGGAAAGCTGCTATTAGGTTTCCTTGGAGCCTTCTCTTCTCCAGGCTGAACATTCCCAGCTCCCTCAGCCTGTCCAACCCCCTGATCATTTTCATGGCTGTAGTGGTTTGAGCCTTAACTGGGAGTTAAAAGCCCAAATGGGAAAAGGCTGACAATCTCTTCCCCACTCCCTCCCCACCTCCTCCCTCCAAACAGAGAGGGAAAGAAAAAAAAGGGGTAAGGAGCAAATCCACTCAACAACAATCTGGAGTTGGCTTGGAAGTAGAGAGGCAAAGAATTTTTCTTTAAACTATATATATATATATATATATGACAATAACAGGAAAAGTTCACAAGGACAAGGAAGAAGAGTGGATGGGAGTGGGACAGAAAAGAACAATACAAAACCAGTCTTTCTCTGAGGAGGCACAGAGGCAGCAGAGAAAAGGATCAGGTCCGGCCACGTGGCTGAGGAGCAGGAGGGCAGCTGCAGTAGCTCTCATCCAGCAGAGGCAGGAGCCAAAAGGAGATCCAACAGCTATGATGTCCTGCTTTTTATACCCTGGCTGGGCAGGGAGGGAGGAGTGGAACAGATTCAGCTTTCCCAAGGGAAACGCCCTGCAGGGAGGGTAAAGTACCCGCAAGCCCTCCGCCCTGCTTTGGTTTTTGTTTTCAGTAAAGGGTGTTAACCCACCTGTCCTAGGGTTGGAAGGGTAAGGCCAAAAAGCCTCCTCCCTCCCCCCTGTAAAGTAAAGGGAAAGAAAGTTGAAGGGAAAGGAAAAAAAACCTCACAGCTGAATTAGCAAAGCAATGGATGCTGTATATTTACAAAGCAAATGGTCACACCACCACAATGGCCCTCCTCTGGACCTGCTCCATCAGGTCCCTGTCCTTCCTGTATTGAGGGCTCCAGACCTGTACACAGTACCCTAGATGAGGTCTCACCAGAGCAGGATGTTCCTGCTCATTGCAGAGAGGGTTGGACTGGATGACCTTGCCTGCATTAGGAATAGTGTGGCCAGCAGGAGCAGGGAGGTCATAGTGCCCCTGTACTCTGCTTTGGTTAGGCCGCACCTTGAGTACTGTGTCCAGTTCTGGGCCCCTCAGTTTAAGAAGGACATTGAAACACTTGAGCGTGTCCAGAGAAGGGCAACAAGGCTGGGGAGAGGCCTTGAACACAAGCCCTATGAGGAGAGGCTGAGGGAGCTGGGATTGTTTAGCCTGGAGAAGAGGAGGCTCAGGGGTGACCTCGTTGCCCTCTACAACTACCTGAAGGGTGGTTGTAGCCAGGAAGGGGTTGGTCTCTTCTCCCAGGCAACCAGCACCAGAACACGAGGACACAGTCTCAACCTGCGCCAGGGGAGGTTTAGACTCGAGGTGAGGAGAAAGTTCTTCACCGAGCGAGTCATTCGTCATTGGAACGGGTTGCCCAGGGAGGTGGTTGAGTCATCGACCCTGGAGGCGTTCAAGGGGAGATTGGACGTGGCACTTGGTGCCATGGTCTAGTCATGGGGTCTGTGTTGATAGGTTGGACTCGATGATCCTTGAGGTCCTTTCCAACCTAAGTGATACTGTGATACTGTGATACCTTTGGTCCCTTCTGGCCTCCACCATGCTGGGACTCTGGGATGCTGTCATTTTTAACTTTCGCTTTTCATGTACAATCAGAAACACTGTAATGAAATAATTTTTCTTTCCATACTGATTCAAAAATGAGACAAGAAACCTGTTGGACATGGCACCTGGGGACAGGGTTTAGTGGCCATGGTGGTGTTGGGTTGATGTTGGACTGGATGATCTTGGAGGGCTTTTCCAACCCAAAGAATTCTAGGATTCTGTGATTGCAGGGAGCACAGAAGGAGATGAGACCAGCTGATGGGGAAGAGTAAAGCCTGCATAGGATCCATGTGCATAAAGTGGAAGTGTCAGAAGCAGATTGTTGCTAAATTTATGGAGTCTATAATCATAGAATCATAAAAATCATAGAATTGACAGGGTTGGAAGGGGCATCAAGGAGCAGCCAGTGCCAACCCCCCTGCCATGGGCAGGGACACCTCACACTACAGCAGCTTGCTCACAGCCACCTCCAGCCTGGCTTCAAAAACCTCCAGGCAGGAGGCTTCCACCACCTCCCTGGGCAACCTGTGCCAGTCTCTCACCACCCTCATGGGGAAAAACTTCTTCCTAACATCCAATCTCAATCTACCCATTTCTAGTTGTGCTCCATTCCCCCCAGTCCTATCACTCCCTGACCCCCTCAAAAGTCCCTCCCCAGCTTTCTTGGAGCCCCCTTCAGATACTGAGAGGCCACAATCTGGCAAGGCTGCCAGAATAAACCTTTATTAGAATAAACCAAACCAGGTTGGAAGAGACCTTCAAGATTATCGTGTCCAACCCATCAACCAATCCAACCCACCCAAACAGCTAACCCATGGCACCAAGTACCCCATCAAGTCTCCTTCTGAACACCTTCAATGACGGTGACTCCACCACCTCCCTGGGCAGCCCATTCCAATGGGCAATCACTCTTTCTGTATAGAACTTCTTCCTAACATCCAACCTGAACCTCCCCTGGCACAGCCCGAGACTGTGTCCTCTTGTTCTGGTACTGGGTGCCTGGGAGAAGAGACCATCATCAGCCTGTCTACAACCTCCCTTCAGGTAGTTGTAGAGAGTGATAAGGTCACCCCTGAGTCTCCTCTTCTCCAGAAGGGTGGGGGTGGGATGGGGAGGGTATTTTTCTTCTCCATTCACATCAGAATTGCTTTATTTATTTGTTTCTGGGGTGCTGGGGTGGGGGTGTCTTGTGTTGGGAGCTCTGTGCTGCCTGCACACAGCAACCTGCCCACAGCCCTAGGTGTGGCATTGCCAAGCTCTGGGTCTCACAGGCAGCCGAATCTCTCACACCTGTGAACTCAGCCCTGTCATGAATAATTTATCTCAGGCTGCTTGGCATGCAGAGATTAGTTGGAATTCACAGAAGGGATTATTTTTATTTTTTTGATATATTTTCTTGGAAGAGTTAGAAAATCCAAATGCTTAAGGAAAAAAAAACCAAAAATGAAATAAAATTCAATCTAGCTAAAATAAATAAATAAATCCAGGCAAACCATTCAATGTCAACAGCTAAACCTGTAGGAGAATAATAAATGAATGCAGTGCTCCCCGAGATGCTGCCTGCAAGGAGGTGCTGACAGCTCTTTGCATGTCACCATGGAGAGGGTGACACTTCTCTTTAGTCTTTTCCCTCTCTTTTTCTTTGCCTTTTCCCTGCGTGGTGGATGGGCAGCTCCGGGGCCCCCAAGGCAAGAGAGGCTTGGACCTGCCCCAGGAGGTCTGGAGCACATTGATGATCTGGATGAGGGAGTCGAGTCAGTCATCAGCAAGTTTGCAGATGACACCAAGTTAGGGGCAGATGTTGTTCAGTTGAGGGCAGAAAGGCTCTGCAGAGGGACCTCGACTGACTGGGCAGATGGGCAGAGTCCAATGGGATGTCATTCAACAAGTCCAAGTGCCGAGTGCTGCACTTTGGCTACGGCAATCCCATGCAGAGCTACAGGCTGGGGTCGGAGTGGCTGAGAGCTGCCAAACAGAGAGGGACCTGGGGGTGCTGATTGACAGCCACCTGAATATGAGCCAGCAGTGTGCCCAGGTGGCCAAGAGGGCCAATGGCATCCTGGCCTGCATTAGGAATAGTGTGGCCAGCAGGAGCAGGGAGGTCATAGTGCCCCTGTACTCTGCTTTGGTTAGGCCGCACCTTGAGTACTGTGTCCAGTTCTGGGCCCCTCAGTTTAAGAAGGACATTGAGACACTTGAACATGTCCAGAGAAGGGCAACAAGGCTGGGGAGAGGCCTTGAGCACAGCCCTATGAGGAGAGGCTGAGGGAGCTGGGGTTGTTCAGCCTGGAGAAGAGGAGGCTCAGGGGAGACCTCATTGCCCTCTACAACTACCTGAAAGGAGGTTGTAGCCAGGAAGTGGTTGGTCTCTTCTCCCAGGCAAGCAGCACCAGAATAAGAGGACACAGTCTCAAGCTGCGCCAGGGGAGGTTTAGACTCGAAGTGAGGAGGAAGTTCTTCACCGAGCGAGTCATTCGTCATTGGAATGTGCTGCCCAGGGAGGTGGTGGAGTCCCCATCCCTGGAGGTGTTCAAGGGGAGATTGGATGTGGCACTTGGTGTCATGGCCTAGTCATGGGGTCTGTGTTGATAGGTTGGACTCGATGATCCTCGAGGTCCTTTCCAACCTTAGTTATACTGTGATACTGTGATACTGTGATACCTCTGCCACCGGGACAGGCTGGGAGAGCTGGGGCTCTTCAGCTTGGTGAAAGCTCCAGGGAGACTTTAGAGCAGCCTTCCAGTACCTGAAGGGAGCTACAGAAGAGCTGGGGAGGGGCTGTTTATAAGGGCTTGGAGTGACAGCAACCAGCACCAAAACAAGAGGACACAGTCTCAAGCTGCGACAGGTTTAGGCTGGAGGTGAGGAGAAAGTTCTTCGCAGAGAGAGTTGTTAGCCATTGGAATGTGCTGCCCAGGGAGGTGGTGGAGTCACCATCCCTGGAGGTGTTCAAGAGGGGATTGGACATGGCACTTGGTGCCATGGTCTAGTCATGAGGTCTGTGGTGACAGGTTGGACTCGATGATCTTTGAAGTCTCTTTCAACCTTGGTGATTCTGTGATAGGGTGAGAGGCAATGGTGTGAAGCTGGAGCAGGGCAGATGTAGGCTGGCCATCAGGAGGAAGCTCTGCACAGTGAAGGTGATAAAATAGTGGAACAGGCTGCCCAGGTATGTGTTTGAAGCCCTGTCCCTGGAGACATTCAAGATATGTCTTGACACAGTCCTGGGCAGCCTGATCTAGCTGGAGGTGTCCCTGCTGCCTGCAGGGGAGTGAACAAGATGACCTTTGAGGGTCCCTTCCAACCCAATGCAGTCTGTGCATCTGGGATGGCAATGCTGTGCTGTCCTCCCAGCTCCATCCTCTGCTTCAGACATTCCAGTGCTGTGGTTCCTGCAGCAAATTCTTTTCTGTTGCTGCTTCCCAGTCCCATCCACAGAAGCAACTCCCCCCCACCCCTCCCTTCAATCACACTCTGACCCACAGCACAAGAGCAGAATTCAAGGCTGTGTTTTTTAACAGCTTTCAAACCTGTTGTGTAGCTCTTTTTATAGAATCAGAGGAATCTGAGCTTGGTCTGGATGTGACTTCTTAAGGTCATCCAGTCCAAGCCCCCTGCACTCAGCAGGGATGTCTGCAGCTAGAGCAGGTTCTCAGATCCCCAAACAACCTGACCTGGAATGGATCCCTGACCACTCTTGCAACAAAGAAATTTTTCCTCCTCTCCAACCTAAGCCTCCCCTGGCACCATTTCAGGCCATTTCCTCTCCTTATATCACCTGAGACTGGGGAGAAGAGCCCAACCCCCATCTCACTGCAGCCTCCTTTCAGGGAGCTGTAGAGAGCAATGAGCTCTCCCTCAGCCTCCTCTTCTCCAGGCTGAACACCCCCAGCTCTCTCAGCTGCTCCTCCCCAGCCCTGTTCTCCAGACCCTTCCCCAGCTTTGCTGCCCTTACCTGGACACTCTCCAGCCCCTCAATGTCCTTTTTGGAGTGAGGGACCCAAACCAGAGCCCAACATTTGAGGTGTGGCTTCACCAGTGCCCAGTCCAAGGGCATCATCCCTACCCTGCTCCTGCTGGCCACACCATTGCTGATCCAGACCAGGATGCTCTTGGCCTTCTGGCCCACCTGAGCACACTGCTGGCTCATGTTAGCTGTCAACCAGGTAGTAATGTCCTTGGAGGAGCTGGGGGGGAATTAGGGAGGGAATTTGAAGCATCATTTCAGCTTTTAATCTTGGATTAATCTAAATACTCTCCAACAGGACAGAAGGCAAGGTGGGAGAGGCTGTGCCAGTGTTGGGCATCCCCCGAGCCAGCCACCTTGCTGCGTGCTGTGCCTGCTCTCCCAGCAGCCAGACAGCCTTGTGGAGACAATCTCCTGAGAGGTTGAGAAGGGGCTGGGGGGAGGCTGTCATCTTGCAGACGCCTGCAAGGTGGATGTTTGGGTTTGCAGGCAGATCTGCACAATTAAGGCATTGTGCAGCAGGCTCCTGTTAAAGACGAGCAGCCAGAAAGCTTCACCCAAAGGAATACCTTAGAGCTTTAGAAACGTCTCTAATGTTCACAACAAAGGCTGGTTTGACACTGGCTGATCGTTTCACACCTCCCTCTCCAAGTCTTCCTTGTGCTGCTCTCAGCAGGATCCCCAGCCCTGGCTGCAGAGGATTTATCCCAGGGCGTCGCTGTCGGTGTGGTGCTGCCCTGTGGTCTGGGCACTGAGCACTGGCTGGAGGTTCTCAGCCATCTGAGTGCAAGCTGGAGCAAACGTTTATTGCCATCCCTAAATGCTCTCCCCCAGGAGAGCCACCGTGAGCTTTCCAGCAGAGAGGAGTAGGGCACCAAAGAGAAATACATTCAAAAAAAGAGCTCTTGTGCCTGTACTGGGAAGAAAGGAGAGGGGGAAAAGGCTTCCTCTGGCTGCCCTTTTGCTGACTGTTCTCCACTTTCCAGCAGGGCCATGCTTTGCTCCTGAGCTGTGAAAAATCCTGGCCCTATCTGAGGGGTGACAGATGGAGGAGCATGGGGAGGTGGGAGGGTCCTGACAGCTCAGGGCTTGTGTACAGGGCCAGGCTGGGAGGTGTGGGGCAGCTTCTCCTTGGTGAGAAAGTCTCTGAGCTTCCCTGCCTGTGCTGGGCTCGAGCACTCCCACGAGGTGTGTTCAGCTGTGTGGGGTGCATTGGGATGCCCTTCCCCAGGGAGCACCCAGCATGGCAAAGCTGCTCTGACCCAGCAGAAACCTCCAGCTGTGTCATCCATGCAGTGAGGTCACCAACCTTTACTACTGCTTTCCTCCCTGTGCTCACCCTCAAAGCTGTCCCCTCAGTGTGGAACAGAAGCATTGTCCATGGAGGTAGGACGAGAGGAAATGGCCTCAAGTTGCAGCAGGGGAGCTTTAAGTTGGACATCAGGAGACTTTTCTTTCCTGGAGGGATTGTCAAGCTGCCCAGGACAATGATAGTGCCACTATGACTGGAGGTACTTAAAAGGTGTGTAGATGTGGTGCTGAGGGACATGGGGCTGTTCAGTCTGGAGAGGAGAAGGCTCCCAGGAGACCTTCTTGTGGCCTCCCAGTATCTGAAGGGGGCTACAGGAGAGCTGGGGAGGGACTTTTGAGGGTGTCAGGGAGTGATAGGACTGGGGAGGATGGAGCAAAACTAGAAATGGGTAGATTGAGATTGGATGTCAGGAAGAAGCTCTTCCCCATGAGGGTGGTGAGAGACTGGCACAGGTTGCCCAGGGAGGTGGTGGAAGCCTCATGCCTGGACGTTTTTGCAGCCAGGCTGGATGTGGCTGTGAGCAACCTGCTGCAGTGTGAGGTGTCCCTGGCCATGGCAGGGGTTTAGACCTGGCTGATCCTTGATGTCCCTTCCAACCCTGACAATTCTGTGTTTCTATGGCTTAGTGGTGACCTGGCAGTGCTGGGTTAAGGGCTGGGCTTGCTGATCTTAAAGGTCTCTTCCAAACAAAAAGGATTCCATGACCCTATGCAGTTGTTTTGAGTTCTGCTGCTCAGACTTCAAGCTGTGTCAAGATCAAACCCAGCTTTGGGAGATTTTTTCCTTCTTCCTCTCTGATTTCTCTGGCTTTGTGCTAATTGCTCTGCAGCTGTCTTCCAAGTGCTTGTGCTTTAATTGAGTTATTTTCAGGTCTGTTTGCTGCACGTGTACCAGAGGGGTATCTCAGTACCAGGTGAGGCAGGTGGAAAGAACCCAGAGTGTTAATTCTGATGCTGGAAACATCTTCATTAGAAGTTCAGCAGAGATCTTCAAAGGCTTTCTGAAGAGGCCATCTGTCAGCTGAAGGATGGACCTGTCTGGGGAGCCACAGAGAGAGACCAGGGTGATAGAGAGGGCACTGATTCTGATTTATTATTTCTTCCAGACCTTAAACACCTCCTGGATGCTTTCCAGTCTCTGCCTTGGAGACCCCCTGAGCCCCAAGGCCAGAGCAGGGAGGTCAGATGATGAAGTAAGCCTTTGCTGCTTCTGCTTCCAAGCAAAACACAGCCAGTCTGAAATGGATTTGGATAAGGGGAAGGAGTAGATTTGGGATGTAAACCTAAGTGTGAGTGAGTACCAGAAGTGGTGTGAACTGTACCCTGGGCCAGAAGATGCCCCAAGTAGGTGGGACCTTCATAGGCATGACCTGACAGGTGATCCCAGTGGATGTAAATGGTCTGGGAGGGTCATTTGGGTGCCAGTAACTAAATGGAATTCTTTTGCTCTCAAATCCTTTGTTGAAATTCCAGTTGGAAATTGAAGAGGAAACTTTGTCTTTAAAAACACCCTCTCATATCTGCCCCCTCCTCTGAGAGGAGTTGCTGCCTGGGTGCTTGCCCTAGAATCCTAGAACTGTTGAGGCTGGAAGAGACCTTTGGGATCATCAAGTCCAAAGAGTCCCCTAGAGCTCACAATCCTGCCTCTGCTACTAAGCCTCTACCCTCAGCACCACATCTCCACAGCTTTTCAACACCTCCAGGGACAGGGACTCCACCACCACCCCTGGCAGCCTCTTCCAAGGATAAACTTCCTGTGAAGAATACTTTTCCTAGTATCCAACCTGAACCCCCCTTGGCACAAGCTGAAGCAGTGTCCTCTTGTCATAGAATCACAGAAGAGTAGAGGGTGGAAGGGACCAAGCAGGTTGCCCAGAGAGGTGGTTGAGGGAGATATTCAAGGTGAGGCTGGACAGGGCTCTGGGCAACCTGATCTAGTGGAGGATGTCCCTGCTGGCTGCAGGGGGTTGGAGTGGATGAGCTTTGGAGGTCCCTTCCAACTCAAACCATTCTGTGATTCTAAGCCCAACTTCCCTGCCAGAGCAGGATCACCTAGGGCAGGTCACACAGGAACACATCCAGATTTATTGCATGTGAGAGGAGAGCAACCCCCACCTCACTCCAGCCTCCTTTGAGGTTGTTGTAGAGGTTAATGAGCTTCCCCTCAGCCTCCTCTTGTAGCTCCAACCTGTCCTGTAGGAGCCTGTTTTGGAGTAGTGGAGTACAGAGAGAGGAAGGCAGGAGGACCAGAGTGTAATTTAGCATATAGAACCATAGGATTGTCAGGGTTGGAAGGGACATCAAGGACCATCCAGCTCCAACCCCCTTGCCATGGCCAGGAACACCTCACACTACAGCAGGTTGCTCAAAGCCACAGCCAGCCTGGCTGCCAACACCTCCAGGGATGAGGCTTCCACCACCTCCCTAGGCAGCCTGTGCCAGGCTCTCACCACCCTCATGGGGAACAACTTCTTCCTAACATCCAATCTCAATCTACCCATTTCTAGTTTTGCTCCATCCCTCCCAGTCCTATCACTCCCTGACACCCTCAAAAGTCCCTCCCCAGCTCTCCTGTAGCCCCCTTCAGATCCTGGAAGGCCACAAGAAGGTCTCCTGAGAGCCTTCTCTTCTCCAGACTGCACAACCCCAACTCTCTCAGTCTGTCCTCACAGCAGAGCAGCTCCAGCCCTCTGCTCATCCTCGTGGCCCTTCTCTGGACACCTTCCAGCATCTCCAGATCCTTCCTGTAATAGAGGCTCCAGAACTGGACACAGTGCTCCAGGTGGGGTCTCAACAGATCTAACTTCATGTTGGTTTTCAGGCCCCTGGGATTATTTAGACCTTATCCCTACTTTCCTTTTCACAACCCATGGTAATTCATTTCCATCCTATCACTTTCTGTTCAAGATCTGGGGCAAATTTTCTAGGCACAGCCTCAAACTACCACAGATGCTTTCAAGCAAATGAGATGCTGAAGGTGAAGCTCTCTGAATTCCTGACTGTGTAGCAAAGCCTTTATGAAAGGAGGGAGCAGGTTCTTGGCAGAAGTCAGAGGGTTGGCCTCCTCCTGGCAAATATTTCTGGGAGGGATTCTTGTTTGTGAGTCTCATTCATTGGAGATGAAAAGTCTGATCTCATTTGTGTGTGTTCTCCTCAACGCTGTTCCTTCCCCACCGGTCTCCCAGAGTCCCCTGGACTGGTATTTGCTACAGGGCAGATGGAACCTCTCCAAGTTTCCCCTCCTGCCCTTTAAAGCCTTGATGTGTAGCTGCACCTGCTGTGAGCAGAGCTGCTTGCTGCAGGGAGTTGTGAGCACTTCCCCTGGAGTCGCACTTGCATAATGGGGGCTTTCAGCCCTCCCCCTGCTCTCTGAAAACTTCTGAGCTACTTTAGCACTGTGTTCACTGAACACAAATTCCTCTCTGTGACCCTGGGTGATCACAGAACCACGGAGCTGCAGAGGCTGGAAGAGACCTTTGAGATCATCGAGCCCAACCACTCACCTAGAGCTCACCACTGCTGCTAAGCCACTGCCACTAAACCATGACCCTCAGCACCACATCCATGGTCTTTTAACTCCCCCCAGGGATGGTGACCCCACCCCCTCCCTGGGCAGCCTGTTCCTGTCCTGCAGAAGCCGCTGGATGTTTCAGTTCAGACATTCAGTATGTTGCTGGTTTGTTGCTTGGCTCTAGGCTGCCTCACTGCCAGGGCTCAGCAAAGAAGATTTGGTGTCTGTTGGGTTTTTAATGGCTGGGCTCTTGGTAGGACAATTGTTGAGCAGATTGCAGGAGCTGTCTGAAAATGTGCTTTTGGGGAGAGCAGGAGATTTTCACATGTTTCACAGAACCACAGAAACATTCAGGTTGGAAAAGACCCTCAGGATCACCAAGTCCAACCCAGAACCCTACTCTACAAGGTTCACCCCTAAACCAGATCCCCAGGCACCACATCCAAATCATCTTTAAACACATCCAGGGTTGAAGACTCCATCACCTCCCTGGGCAGCTCATTCCAATGCCTGACCACTCTCTCCCTGAAAAAGTTTCCTAATGTCCAGTCTCAACCTACCCAGTGACAGCTTGAGGCTGGTCCCTCTTGTTCCATCACTAATTACCTGTGAGAACAGACCAGCTCCAGCCTCTCTACAATGTCCTTTCAGGTAGCTGTAGACAGCAATAAGGTCTCCCCACAGCCTCCCCCTTTCCAAACTAACCATCCCCAGCTCCTTCAGTCACTCTTCATCAGATTCTCCAGACCCTTCCCCAGCTCCTTGCCTTCTTCTGCACTGCCTCCAGCACCTCCAAGGGGCAATGGATACAACCAGGAACCCAAGAAGTTCCATCTCAGCATGAGGAGAAACTCCTTTGGTGTGAGGGTGCTGGAGGTCTGGAGCAGAAAGGTTGTGGAGTCTCCTTCTCTGGAAAATTTCAAGCCCCACCTGGATGTGTTCCTGTGTGTCCTGCCCTGGGTGATCCTGCTTTGGTGGGGGGATTTGAGCTGATGATCTCCAGAGGTCCCTTCCAATTCTTCCTGTTTTATGATTCTAGAGCTTTGAGCTCTGTAACCGAAGGACAAAAGCTCTGTTTGTGGTGGTGGTGCTGAAGGATCACTGCCAGGGGCTCTCAGGGTGCTTGGTTTCCAGTTCGCTGGCCTGAGGATGCCTCTGCTGCTAACGCCAAGCTGCCAGAGCATCCCACAATGGATGCAGGGACTCCTGTAAGGGCAGGAGAGCTCCCCCCAGCAAAATACTTGCAAGTAAGTACCTAGCGTGGGCTGTAGCCGTATCCCTCTCTTAGGAGGGTGCTTGTTTGCATCACAAAAGTGGCTCAGAAAACCCCGGCAAATGCTGCAGTTGTGCTGAGGTAAAGTCAGCTCTCAGCTATAGATTACTCAGAGGCACTTCAGCTGCTTTAGTCAATAAATGAGGTTTTCAAGTGCTTAAAACGCTTGTGCCAGGTCGGAGACTGGAAGTTTGTCTGTCTTGAAGTGTGCTTTTAGCTGCCAAGTCATCCGATGCTCCTCCCAAGTTGCGGCCATGGGAGTTTGGGGTCGTTCCTGACATTGTTGGTGTAGTGCTCACGGGAAGGATGAATCCTAGCGACAGCACTTTTCATCCCTCATGAATTCCTTCCTTTCTTCCTTCCCCTTTCAGAGTGACTGTGCCGGGAAAGGACTTTTGCCAGGTGATGTGCAGGGCTGAATAGCTCAGGAGCTATCAAATGGTGTTCCTTTGCAAACAGCTCAGCTTGCAAAGCCGAGCCCTCCAACTGCTCTGCTGCAGGTGGGGCCAGCACAGACCTCCCTGGGCAGCTCACAGCTCTGGTTCTAAAAGTGTTAATGGTAGAGGAGAGAGAATTTTTTTTCTCCCTCCCCTTTTCTCTCCTGCCACTGCAGCTTTTAAGTTTGGGAAGCATGTGCCTTGATTTTAATATAAAGTAGCCATTGATGTGGGATGCCCTGAATAAAAGGCTCTTTTCTTTCTTCCTTGGCATTGAGGCATTGTACAGTTAGTTTTGTGGCAGTGCATTTGTGAATGCATTTGTGTGTGTGTGTGTGTGTGCAGGGGGGGGTGGTGGTGTAGAAAAAGGCACTAGCAGCACACCAGCAGAATAGATTTGTTTAGAAACCATTAGGTTTTGCTCTATCCATCTCCTTAATGCCCTCTCTGAGTGGCAAACTTCTTCTTCTTCTTCTTTGCTATCACCCTTAGGTATCTGGGTGCACATCTAATAGGCCACACTTATGCACATAGATATGAGAGAGATAAAATTCCTCTGAGCTGCTTTATGCTAATAGCACCAAACCCTCTCACAGCATCACTGAAAGCTGCTTTGTTGTTAGAGTTTTGCTTGGGAATGTTGTGGAATGACAGGGGTTTGTCCCTTTGACCTCCTCCACTAAAGGTAGTGAGAGTTATGGTGCTTTTCACCTGCTGACCTCAGAGTGGAGCACACACGAGGGGTGAATATCCTCCTAAGTATCCTCCTGATCATCCTTCTCCTTCATCCCCCTGCAGAAAGAGCCAGGGTGAAGGAGCTCAGGGTGAAGAGCTCTGTGGCAGGGTGACAACGGGATCAGAGGCTCACAGGATGTTAGGGGTTGGAAGGGACCTCCAGAAATCATCGAGTCCAAAACCCCTGCCAGAATGCAGCACAGGTCACACAGGAACACATCCAGATGGGGCTGAAAAGCCTCCAGAGAAGGAGACTCCACAACCTCTCTGGGCAGCCTGCTCCAGGGCTCTGTGACCCTCACAGTGAAGAAGTTCTTCCTCATGTTGAGGTGAAAGCCTCTGTGCTGCAGTTTCCATCCATTGCCCCTTGTCCTATCACAGGATGTAACTGAGCAGTGCCTGTCCCCTCCCTCTTGAACCCCAGCCCTCAGATATTGACAGACATTGATCAGATCCCCTCTCAGCCTTCTCCTCTCCAGGTTAAACAGCCCCAGGGCTCTCAGCCTCTCCTCACAGGGCAGTGCTGCAGTCCCTCCAGCATCTTTCTACCCTTCCCTTGGACTCTCTCTAGCAGATCCCTGTCCCTCTTGAACTGGGGACCCCACAACTGGACACAATATTCCAGGTGAGGTCTCACCAGGGCAGAGTAGAGGGTGAGGAAATGCCAACCTCTGGCACTGCAGCAAAGAGCTAGTTCTTCTTTAAATAATAATTCAAAAATCATTAAACCCAAGAATAACAGATTCAAGCTGGAGTCAGTGACTCTGGGAGCTTGCCTGGCTGTGGGCTCAGCCATACCCAATCCCCTGCTGCTGCTCAGGCTCTCTAGGCACATCTCTTTCCGTGACAGTCACCCAGGGGCTTTCCTCCAGCAGCAAGCTTCTAGGAAAGCAAAGCTCAATGTAAAGAGTGAAAGCATTTTTTTGTTTGGAGGGGGGAAAAAAACAGAAGTCCTTTCAGAGGGGAGGACCCTGTGACCCTTGGGAGGACTCTGTGACCCTTTGAGCATCACTTCCTACTCCTCGGGCTTGCCCCTGCCCGTCCCGCACAGCCTTCTGCATCCCGTTGCAGTCTTGGCTGCCCTGTGAGCAGCAGCCTCCACATCTGCTCCTCTGTGACACGTGGTGTGACATCAAGAAGCTGCTGTGTAGCTCATATCTGTTGATCCCTTCTGGCTGCCTGCCTGCCACGGTGGGGAAATAGTGAGGCTTTTAATGGGAGCTCTGTAGCTGACGGCTAAATGGGCTTCAGTTTGACACTCCGGGGTTTGAGCAGCCATAATGCGTCTGGGCTGGGCCATGCTGCAGCCTTTCTCCTCTTGTCGTTCTCAGCAATTTTGGTGACAATTTCCCAGCTCCAAAATGCCAACAGCTTGCATTGCAGCTCAGGCTGGGGAGACGTGGGTTAGATCCTGAGCGTCCCTGTCCTTCCTATCCGCCGCCCACTGCCAGACCTTGTCCCTGCTGGCCGCTCTTGGGGGCTTTAGAAGGGTTTCTGGGTTGTGCCAGAAAGCCAGAAGTGCTTAGAAGGACCTTCCAAGGACCTAAGCACCTCTATTGGACTCAATATGTGTTGTCTGCAATCACAGAGGGGGCTGGAGCTCTTTGGAGAGGAGGAGCCTGAGGGGTGGCCTCATTGCTGTTGATAAAGATGTGCAGGGTGAGTGGCAGAGGATGGGGCCAGGCTCTGCTGGGTGATGCCCAGCGCCAGCACAAGCAGCAGTTGAGGCATAGGAAGTTCCATGCAAACATGAGGAAGAATTTTTTCCCTGTGAGGGTGACAGCCCCAGAGAGAACAGGCTGCCCAGGGGGGTTGTGGAGTCCCCTTCTCTGGACATATTCAAGACCTGCCTGGATGTGTATGACCCTGCTCTGGCAGGGCGTTGGGCTGGATGGGTTTTCAAGGTCCTTTCCAGCCCCTAACATTCTTTGATTCTGTGATAGAATCACAGAATGGTTCAGGTTGGAAGGGGTCTTAAAGCTCACCCAGTTCCAACCTCCCTGCCATGGGCAGGGACACCTCCCACCAGCCCAGGTTGCTCAGGGCCCCATCCAACCTGACCTTGAATGCCTCCAGGGAGAGGACATCCACAGCCTCTGTGGGCAACCTGTGCCAGTGTCTCCCCACCCTCACTCTAAAGAATTCCTTACTACTCTCCAGGCTCAATCTCCCCTCTTCCAGTTCAAAGCCCTTGTTCCTCATCCCCAGCCCTTGTCCAAAGTCCCTCCCCAGCTTTCCTATAGCCCTTTCAGGCACTGGAAGTCTGCTTTAAGCTCTCCTTGGTCATCCTGAGAGGTTTCTCAATGTGGTTGGTGTTTGGCCAGGCTCACAGCCCAATGCCCTGCCATACTCCAGGACAAGTTAAGATGTTTGGGGAAGGATAAAATTAAGTAAGAAGAGGTAATGTAATAAGGCTTGGTCAAAAATATTGAGAAAGGAGGCCTCAGCTGGGTGAGAGGTCTTTAATAAACAACCTGAGATAGTAACAGAACGTGCTTGGGTTATTTTCACTAGAAAACAGAATAGTTTTGAAGAAGTTGGCTGGTTTGAGGCCTCAGTGGAAGGATCTGTAATTGCAGGTTAACTGGGCTGGTAAACAGCCCCTCAGCTGTAATTGAGACTGTGTGGGTCAGGCTGTTTAATTGCTGTCTGCTGGCTTGGAATAGAAACCTCCCCACTGCTACCCAATCGCTCTGCATCTCATTAAGTAAACAAATTGCCAGGCACAGAGCTGCTCACCCAGGACTTGCAGGGCCAAGGGAGCTTCTTTGGTCCCCTTCTGCTCATCAGGAGAGAAGGAACCTAACTGCACCCCACAACAAAGCACTGTGTGAGCCAGATGTGCTCACACACACGGGCAGAGGGCTGGAGCACCTCTGCTGTGAGGCCAGGCTGAGAGAGTTGGGGTTGTTCAGCCTGGAGAAGTCTCCAGAGAGATTTTAGAGCAGCCTTCCAGTTCCTGACAGGGCTACAGGAGTGCTGGGGAGGGACTTTGTGCAAAGGCATGGAGTGACAGAACAAGGGTGATGGCTTCAGGCTGGAAGGAGCTGGAATTAGACTAGACATCAGGAAGAATTTCTTCCCCATGAGGGTGGGGAGGCACTGGAATAGGTTGCTCAGACAAGTTGTAGAGGCTCCAAGCCTGGAAATATCCCAAACCAGGATTTCTGGGGCCTTGAGCAAGATGGTGCAGTAGGAGGAGTCCCTGCCCATGGCAGAAGGGTTGGAACTGGATGGTTTTTAAGATCCCTTCCAATCCAAACCGTTCTCTGATTCTATGAAATTAGGAAGTAGAGAAGATCAAGGCCACTGGAAGTGTGTAGGCTCCTGGTCCAGCCTGAACTTCTCCTCCATCACAGCAATATCTGGAATATTGTGTCCAGTGCGGGGCTCCCCAGTTCAGGAGGGACAGGGATCTGCTGGAGAGAGTCCAAGGGAAGGCTAGAAAGATGCTGGAGGGACTGCAGCACTGCCCGGGGAGGAGAGGCTGAGAGCCCTGGGGCTGTTCAGTCTGGAGAGGAGAAGGCTGAGAGGGATCTGATCAATGTCTATCAGTATCTGAGGACTGGGAGTCAGAAGGGACAGGGACAGGCTCTGCTCAGCTGTGCCCTGGGATAGGACAAGAGGCAATGGATGGAAACTCCTGCACAGGAGGTTCCACCTGAAGATGAGGAAGAACTTCTTCACTGTGAGGGTCACAGAGCCCTGGAGCAGGCTGCCCAGAGAGGTTATGGAGTCTCCTTCTCTGGAGGCTTTCCAGCCCTATCTGGATGTGTTCCTGTGTGACCTGTGCTGGATTCTATTCTCCTGCTCTGGCAGGGGTTTGGACTTGATGATCTCCTGAGGTCCCTTCCAACCCCTAACGTCCTCTGATCCTGTGATCAGTTGGTGCACCTAAGCATCTTCCACAGCTGCTGCCACCACGGTTTGCTGGTGCTCCTCAGGCCAAGCAGCACCTACCTGGTGCTTGATTTGGTTCTGAAATTGGGATGCTGTTCTGCTGTGGAAGTCAAATAGAAGTTAATATTTTCCTACTGAGATTCCAAGCAGGAATTTATAGAGAACACATAGCCAGCAGCCTTCCTGTGATGCTTGAGTTTGCAATTTGATTGCAGTGAGGGCTCTTTGAGGCTCCTGCTCCCTGATTTGATGTCGTTTGGAGAGCTGATGCCCTTTATTCTCAATCTGTCAATTAAACAACAAAAATAAAAATGACAGCAGGATGGATCTCTGCTCTCTTCCTCTGCCTGCCAGCCTGATTTTAGCACCCTTAGAGGGCTGGAGCACCTCTCCTATGAGCACAGACTGAAGGAGTTGGGGCTGTTCAGCCTGGAGAGGAGAAGGCTCCAAGGAGACCTCATTGTGGACTTCCAGGATCTGAAGGGGGCTCCAAGAAAGCTGGGGAGGGACTTTTGAGGGTGTCAGGGAGTGATAGGACTGGGGGGGATGGAAATGGGTAGATCCAGGTTGGATGTTAGGAAGAAGCTCTTCCCCATGAGGGTGGTGAGAGACTGGCACAGGTTGCCCAGGGAGGTGGTGGAAGCCTCATCCCTGGAGGTGTTTGCAGCCAGGCTGGATGTGGCTGTGAGCAACCTGCTGGAGTGTGAGGTGTCCCTGCCCATGGCAGGGGGGTTGGAACTGGCTGATCCTTGAGGTCCCTTCCAACCCTGACAATTCCATGATTCTATGATTATTCTTCTTATCTCCTTCTGAATCCAGGACTTCTTACTAGGCTTCTCCATGTAAATTAAGGTCTCCCCTGGATTTCTCAGGGTTCCTTCAGAGCCCACTCAGACTCTGATTCTCTGGTGGGCTGTGGGAAAATCAAATTAAAAGTGGCTTGTCCAAGGAGCAACAACATAGGTGAAGAGTCTGGAGAACAGGGCTGGGGAGCAGCTGATGGAGCTGGGGCTGTTCAGTCTGGAGAAGCGGAGGCTGAAGGGAGACCTCATTGATCTCTAGAGCTCCCTGAGAGGAGGCTGCAGTGAGGTGGGGGTTGGGCTCTTCTCTCTAATATTAGGTGATAGGAGAGGAAATGGCCTGAAATTGTGCCAGGGGAGGGTTAGGCTGGAGATGAAGAAAAGAGTGGTCAGGGATTGGAACAGGGATTGATTCTGCTTTGGCAGTGGGCTCAGACCCAATGATCTCTTGAGGTCCCTCCCAAGCTCCAATGGACTGTGGTACTGTGGACAGGCTACCCAGGGAGGTGGTGGAGTACCTATACTGGAGGTACTGAAGAAACCTGTGGCCATGGCACTTGGGGCCATGGTTTGGTGGTCATGGAGCTGTTGGGTTGATGATTGGACTGGATGACCTCAGAGACCTTTTCCAACCCAAATGACTCTCTGATTCTGTGAATAATGAATTCACTGAGCTGCTGTGGTGCAGAGAGGGCATCACAACACAACCATCATCTCCTCTCCCACGTGTACCCTGCACTTGCATTGCTCTTACTCCTGCTGCCTTGCATCCAGAGTCACCAGTGTGGTCTGGCTTCTGGGGGTGTTTGTGATGCAAAGCAATTACAAGGCTGGCTGGCTTTACAGCTCCTTTGTGTCTCTGGGACAGCTTGGCTCGGCCAGAGCAGGCTGCTGAAGCTGCTTTTTAGGATGCAGAATCTTTGGAAGCCAGACTTAGTGCTTGTTCTGTGTGCATCTCACACTCCTCTAGCACCAGCCAGGGATGAGGGTGGCTGCTTTTCAGGATTCCTTCTAACCCCTGAGCTGAGAAGTTTTGTTCACAGATGTTATCAGCAACTGGGGGGAAAAATCCACCACATTTGGCATGTCAAATATTGCAAACACCAACCATAGAATCACAGAAGGGGTTGGGCTGGAAGGGGCCTGAAAGATCATCCAGTTCTAAACTCTGCTGCCTAGCCTTCAGCACCTCCAGGGAGAGGACATCCACAGCCTCCCTGGGCAACCTGTGCCAGTGTCTCCCCACCCTCACTCCAAAGAATTTCTACCTCATCTCCAGCCTAAATCTGCCTTCCTCAAGCTTCAATCCATTGTCCCTCATCCTGTCATTCCCAGCCCTCGTCCGAAGTTCCTCCCCAGCTCTCCTGGAGCTCTTCAGGTACTGGAAGGCTGCTCTAAGGTCTCCATGGAGCCTTCTCTTTTCCAGGCTGAACAGCCCCAATTCTCTCAGCCTGTCCCCACAGGGGGGGTTCTCCAGCCCTTTGATCATTTCCATGGGCTCCTCTGCACCCTCTCCAGCAGCTCCAGGTCCTTCCAGTGCTGTGGGCACCAGAACTGGAGGCAGTGCTGCAGATGGGGTCCCAGGAGAGCAGAGCAGAGCAGAGGGCCAGAATCCACTCCCTTGAGGTCACACTTCTTGGTCTGAGCTTTAGCGCTGCTCAGCCTCCTCCAGCTCTGGCTTTGCTGCCCTGTGCAGTGTGAAGCTGTTCCAACTAGGGGCTGTTTATCTCAGCCTTGGTTCATTTGAATAAAGCAGGGAGCCACTGAGTGAGCCATTTCCTTGTTTAATGTACACACCAGAGCTGCACAATTACTCCACAGCTCAGACTTGTAGGCTTGCAAAACTCTCCAGCAGGCACAGAAAATTTTCCAGCTGAGGAATAGTGGCTGTTTGGGTTTTTTGTTTTCCTCCTCTGCCTTGATGGGTTTGTGTCTGGGCATGAGTTCAGACCTTCCTTCCTACTTAGTGGACCAAATGTTCAAGTGGGTGTGAAACCTGAAAGGAAGGAAAGGCAAAGGGAGAGCAAAGCAAGTGTGGTGTTGCTTGTGTGACACTCTGTGGTGATGCCTCAGCATAGCTAAGCTTCAGAAAAGGCTCCTGGTGGCAGCAGGAGGACATGGAGGAGGAGGAGGAGGGTTTTCAAAGGCATTTCAGTGGGTTGGTAGAGCTGTGTGAAGAAGTTCCTTCAGTCTGTATGAGAAAAGCTTGTGAGTAGAGCAAATCCACTGCAGGCTTTAATGGGCTGCAGAGGGCTGGGGGTTTCCTGTCCCAAACTGCTCCTTTGGCTCTTTTTGGCCAGAAGATTGCCAGGGGTTGTGCAGACCACGTCTCATGGGCTAGGGACTGTGCCACTCTTCAGCTAATGGAGCATCTTCGAGGCACACCTGCAATATATCTATTGCAAGGTTGGAGGAAAGAAGGGGGAAAGTAAATTCCTTGGTGTATTTTTCTCTTGGCCAGTTGTGAGGTAAGTGGCTTAGAGATGGGCTGCTAAATTCCAGTACCCAGGAGAGTAAGCTTCAGTGTTTCCTCCCCTGCTGTTGGTTCTCTGCTGTGGCACCCCAAAGGCAACCTGGGTTTGGGGAATGAGGAGCATGAGGAATATTGTGCCAGGGGAGGGTTAGGTTGGAGCTTAGGAGCAATGCCTTTGCTGCAAGAGTTGTCAGGAATTATCAGCCTGGATCTTTCTGCTGAAGGTTCAGATGTGTAGGGCCAGGCTTGCTGCATGTGTAGCACTGAAGTCTGCACCACAGACGCTGTGACAAAGACAGCTTCAGTGGCAGTGCTGCTTCTGCCATCCCTGCCAACACGTGCCCAGTAGCCAGAGGCTACCTGTAGCTACCTGTAGTACCATGTGGGTGATGTGCTGGGACTGCAGGCAGGGACCTCTTCACTATCACAGCCTGAACCACAGTGTCTCTTTGCTCCTGCCCCTGCCAGCAGCCAAGGTGGGAACTGAAGTGGGAAAAGAAAGAAGGGCTGAGTGTTCCAAAACAAACACATGAGGTGTAGAGAGGTGCAGTGAGGTGGGGGTTGTTCACTTCTCCCTAGTCTCAGGTGATAGAAGGAGAGGAAATTGTGCCAGGGGAGGTTTAGGTTGGAGATTAGGAGCAATGTCTGTGCTGCAGGAGTGGTCAGGGATTGGCACAGTCTGCCCAGGGAGGTGGTGGAGTCCCCATCCCTGGAGGTGTTCATGGAACCTGTGGCCATGGCACTTGGGGACATGGTTTAGTGGCCATGGTGGTGCTGGGTTGTTGGCTGGACTGGATGATCTTAGAGGTCTTTTCCAGCCCCAACAGTTCTATGATTCTGGGCTGAGGTACATGGTTTAGCACCAGGCTGGGCAGGATCAGACAGTGGTTGGACTTGATCTTCAAGGTCTTTTCCAACCCAAATGATTATGAAGGTCCATCCTTTGCCTCCCTGGCTAAAGGTGGGCCTTCCAAAAGTGAAGGTGCTACACACCAAGGAGGGATCTTCTGCAGTCTTGGGGCTTAATGCCCTACTTGTAGTGCAGCAATTGCCAGACTACCTTTTTTTATTTTAACTGAAGGAAGGAATTAACTTTACCTAATTTAATGGTCTAAGAGTTGAGCACCTGTTCAACATTCCCAGAAGCAGGAGCTGCTGGAGGGTGAATCAGCCCATCTGTTCCAGACACCCATCTCAGATGGGAAGGATCCCTCTCCACTTCCCCACTGATGAATAGACAACTGGTTGTGACCTTTGATTCTCACAGAATCACAGAATTGTCAGGGTTGGAAGGGACCTCAAGGATCATCCCAGTTCCAACCCCCCTGCCATGGGCAGGGACACCTCACACTGCAGCAGGTTGCTCACAGCCACATCCAGCCTGGATGCAAAAACCTCCAGGCAGGAGGCTTCCACCACCTCCCTGGGCAACCTGTGCCAGGCTCTCACCACCCTCATGGGGAACAACTTCTTCCTGACATCCAATCTCAATCTCCCCATTTCTAGTTTTGCTCCATCCCCCCAGTCCTATCACTCCCTGACACCCTCAGAAGTCCCTCCCCAGCTTTCCTGTAGCCCCCTTCAGATACTGGAAGGCCACAAGAAGTTGTCCTTGGAGCCATCTCCTCTCCAAAGTGAACAGCCCCAACTCCCTCAGTCTGTGCTCATAGCAGAGGACCTCCAGCCCTCGTGGCCCTTCTCTGGACACCTTGCAGCACTTTGAGACAGCTGAAGTCAGGGCACCCTACCCCAAACAGCAACCAACCTCTGTGTCCTCCAAACCTTTGGAGCAAACAGAATTAGATGTCCTAATGGCATCAAGCAAAGGGGAAAACCAAATCCCAGATGCTAATAACTCCCAGATTGGCCACACAGATGAAGAGGAGTTTTGTTCCTTGTTCAGAAGAGGAAATGACCATGCTAGATCTCAGACAGAACTCAAACTTTAACAATAAGGTGGGAGGAGAAAAAAGAAACAGGGGAAGAAAAGAGAAGCCATGTGAAGTCCTCAGCTCTTGGGAAATAACCAGAAAAATCTGAGCCACTGGCTTTTCCTAATTGGTTTTCCTGGGTTTGGGTTTTTTCCTTGTTCTGCTTTTGGATCCCAGGGGCAGAGGATGTCAGGGGTTGGAAGGGATCCAAAGAGATCATTGAGTCCAACCCCCTGCCGGAGCAGGGCTGTACAATCTAGCTCAGGGCACACAGGAACATCCAGACGGGCCTTGAGAGTCTCCAGAGAAGGAGACTCCTCAACCTCTCTGGGCAGCCTGCTCCAGGGCTCTGTGACCCTCACAGTGAAGAACTTTCCTGTCTGTTCCTACAGGAGGCAGGACACCCTGCTGCAGGAGCTGGTGGTCATCCCTCTGCTGTTATATTTACCCGTGGGGGTGGCTGAGCTTATTGTGTGCCTGATGGGACTCTCCTTGACTCGTCCCCACCTCAGAGATTCATGGAATGGTTCAGGTTGTAAGGGAACCTTAAAGTTCATCCTGTTCCAACCCCCTGCCATGGGCAGGGACACCTCCCACCAGCCCAATTATGATGCTGGTTATGCAGTTTCCTGTTTATTGCAGGGTGGGTAGGTAGACAGGTAGATGGGCATCTGTATGTCCTACCTGTGCTCTGCTCCAGACCCCACACATTCCCTGCCCCTTGCTGGGTTCCAAGATGATGGTGACATGCTGTAATTATCACAGTATCACAGTATCACCAAGGTTGGAAGAGACCTCAAAGATCATCAAGTCCAACCTGTCACCACAGACCTCATTCCTACAGGCTGTGTAAAACCAGAGCTCTGGGCATGGCTTAGAAGGAAGGACTCAGCTGTTCTGCAATAGATTCACAGAATCATTGAATTGTTTCAGATGGAAAATCCTCTGAGATCACCCAGTCCAACCAGCAGCACAACACCACCATGGCCACTAAACCCTGTCCCCAAATGCCATGGCCACACAGGGATGCTGACTCCATCCCTGAGCAGCCTGTTCCAACCCCTGACCACTCTTGCAGCAAAGAAATGTTTCCTCATCTCCAATCTATGGCACAATTTCAGGCCATTTCCTCTCCTGGTATCACCTGATCCTAGGAAGAAGACACCAACCCCCACCTGACTGCAGCCTCCTTTAAGGGAGTTCCAGTCAAGGTCACCTGGGCCCAGGACAGATTAGTTCCCCATATTTGCCGTTGCTGCTTTTTGGTGTGTCAGATGTTTCTTGTCCTGGCTTTTCTTCTTCTTCTCATGTAATTTCACATTTCCAAGCTGACATAAACACATTATAATAATTTTTTTTTTTCTCTTTGTACTGCTGGTCAGAGCTGCTGAAAGTTGCTTGGCTGAAGTTTCCTGTCTGTCCCCACGAGAGGGTTTGATCTTAGCGGAGTCTCTGATGTCTTTCTGCTGCGCTCTGAAGTCAGATCAAGGGAATAACCCCAGTGTAGCTCAGGCTCATGAATCCAAAAACAAGATGCAGGTCAAGGAGCCCATCTTAATGTTCAGTGTGAGGCTGTGCTGTGGGCTTGGGCTGCTGGAAGGTGGAAGGTTTGCCCTGGAAAACCCAGCGGCTCCGTGCGGGTGGTGCCAGCGGCAGGCAGGGTGGTGCCAGCGGCAGGATGCTTGGCTAAGGTCCTGCCGCTCCCTTCGCCTGCCTCATTCATCTCTTTCTAGCAGCCCTGCCACCCTGCCTGCCACTGCTTCTGAAATTCAAACCCTGCCCTTTGATTGCTGAAAGGCTTTGAAATGTCTCCCTCTCGGAGGGAGATGCTGAGGTGTCTGCAGAGGGACAGAGGGGGATTAAGGATTTGTCCGGGAAACGCTTTTTGTTCTCAGCTTAGTTCTGTGTCTGAGTAAATAAATAACCTCCTAGGCTTGCTAGCTGGGGAATGAAGAGCAGAAGACCAAAATAAAACCCCAGAGAACCTCCCCCTGCCTTCTCCTAATCATTTGATTATGCCTCAACATCTCACAGAATACTTTCATTGTGCATGGGGGGATGCAGCCTTGAAGAGCAGTTCAAACTGATTCTGTGTCGTTATTCATCTCTGGCTTTGTTTTCTTCTTGAGTTAGGAGATTTTTAGGCCTCTACTTTGTGAACACCTTGCAGGGGAAGAGTGTAAAACAGTGACCCTTTCTAGGTACTGTGTGGGAAGTGACCAGGAGCATCCTGCTTTGGGTCAGTGATAGTGTGGCCAGCAAGAGTATGGAAGTGATCAGATGACCTTGATCATGCAGTTCATCCATCATGCAGAACATCTTCCTTATGAGGAGAGACTGAGGGAGCTGAGGGCTCTTGAGCTTGGAGAGGAGGATACTAAGGGCTGACCTCATCAATGTTTATAAGGATGTGCAGGGTGAGTGCCCAGAGGCTGGAGCCAGGCTCTGCTGGGTGATGTCAAATGCCAGCACAAGGAGCAGTGGTAGAAGCTGAGGCAGAGAAAGTTCCATGGATACAGGAGGAAAATTTGTTTCTCTGTGAGGGTGACAGAGCCCTGGAACAGGCTGCCCAGGGGGGTTGTGGAGTCTCCCTCTCTGGAGATATGAAAAACCTGCCTGGATGTGTTCCTGTGTGATCTGCTCTGGGTGATCCTGCTCTGGCAGGGGGCTTGGACTGGATGATCCTTCGAGGTCCATTCCAATCCTAACATTTTGCCATTCTGTGAACCACAGAATGGGTTGGCTTGGAAGGGACCTCAAAGATCATCCAGTTCCAACCCCTTGCCATGGGCAGGGACACCTCCCTTGCTGATGGAGAGTGGATTGTTCCTGCTACAACTCGAATTAACCCTGGTTGTGCAGCTCAGATTCATAGACCTATAGATTCATAGAATGGGTTGGGTTGGAAAGGACCTCAAAGATCATCAGTGCCAACCCCCTGCCATGGCCAGGGACACCTCCCATCAGCCCAGGTTGCTCAAGGCCTCATCCAGCCTGGCCTGGAACACCTCTAGGGAGGGGACATCCACAGCCTCCCTGGGCAGCCTGTGCCAGTGTCTCCCCACCCTCACTCTCAAGGATTTTTTTCCTCATCCCCAGTGCATTACATTTAATACAGCTCTGTGGGAAGACAGCTGTGAACTCCAGCAGACTGTTCAATACCTCAATTAGGTGCAACCATCTATTTTTCTCCTGTCTGTTGACACTTCCAGGTTCCCTGACAGACAGTCCTCCTTTTTATTTTGTCTCTAAGCAGAGCCTAAATAACTTTTCTCAGGCACAGTTAATTGGCTGCATCAGTAATCAGAGGAGCGAACCGAACGGACCAAATTCTCCCACATGATTAATGCTCTCCTTTCCCAAGTAATCTGCTGCTCTTTGCCCATTTTCCAAGCACACACACACACATGTTGTTGATTCAGAGCTGAAAATATTTGTTGTTAAATTAGTGATGATTTTCAGGAAGCTTTGCCTTTCATCTGTGTAGGTGGTCCAGAAATTCCTCCTAAGTCATCAGATAGGCTGGAACCTTGAAGACCTCCTTTAACGTGTCTGCCACAGAAATGAGAGAGATTCATGTTGGCTTCAGCAGCACATCCTATACTCTTTGGGCCAATGTGCTGCACACATGCTCTTGAAGGATGGGTTTGAGTATTCCTGGAGATGCTGTGGCAAAAGAATTCCTTCTTGGCTTGTCAGGAGGGAGGGGACAGGCTCTGCTCAGTTGTGCCCTGGGATAGGACAAGGGGCAATGGATAGAAACTACAGCACAGGGGGTTCCACCTCAAGATGAGGAGGAACTTCTTCACTGTGAGGGTCACAGAGCCCTGGAGCAGGCTGCCCAGAGAGGTTGTGGCATCTCCTTCTCTGGAGACTTTCAAGCCCCACCTGGATGTGCTCCTGTGTGACCTATGCTGGATTCTATGGTCCTGCTCTGGCAGGGAGGTTAGACTTGATGATCTTCAGAGGTCCCTTCCAACCCCTGACATCCTGCAGTCCTGTGATCCTTTTCTCAAACTCCCATGAGGCAACCTGTAGAGCAAGAGGCAGTTCTGGGCAGGTCCTTCAAGCACCAGTGAGGAGGGGAGCAGGTTTGCTGAGAATCAGGTTTCAGTGAATTCCACAGCAGAAATACCTCATGGGATGCCTTGAAATGAATGGAATGAGTGAGTACCACCATCAGTGATGGAAGGAGTGCCACCATTTGTGATAGAATGAGTACCACCATCAGTGATGGAATGAGTACCACCATTAGTGATGGAATGAGTACCAACATTAATGGTACTGCTTCAGGCTCTCTGCAATCTCAGACAGATCCTCCAATGCTTCAGGTTGTGCAGGAGGTGAATTTGCTGTCAGGGTCTCAACCAGTTGGGTTTGCCCAACCTGTTTGATACCATCAGCTCTGGATTTGCCATCTCATGGTGTCCCTCACTTATGTCTTTGCATTTGGTCACACCTGACCCTTCCCACCAGATGTATTTCTTCTCAGCTGGCTGACTTCTGTCTTTGTGGGAACCTGTTGTCCTGAGGGTGGTGCTGCCTGGGGTCTCCAATGTTCTGATAACAGAAGTGTTAATTAAACCCACAGGCTGTCATTAGCTGTTTCTCTGCCTGTTCCCATCAGTCCCTAGCAACAGCCAGAGAGGCTGCTCTGCGCTCCCTTTTCACAGAATCACAGAATGTCAGGGGCTGGAAGGGACTTAGAAAGCTCATCCCCTGCCAGAGCAGATCACACAGGAACACATCCAGGTGGGTCTTGAATATCTCCAGAGAGGAAGACTCCACAACTCCCTGGGCAGCCTGTTCCAGTGTTCTATCACCCTCACAGAGAAACAATTCTTCCTCCTGTTTCCATGGAACTTCCTCTGCCTCAGCTTCCACCACTGCCCCTTGTGCTGGCATTGGGCATCACCCAGCAGAGCCTGGCTCCAGCCTCTGGGCACTCACCCTGCACATCTTTACCAACAGCAATGTGGTCATCCTTCAAACTCCTCTGCTCCGAGCTCAAGAGCCCTCAGCTCCCTCAGGCTCTCCTCTTAAGGAAGATGTTCCACTCCTTTAATCATCTTTGTGCCTCTGCCATGGACTCTCTCTAGTAGCTCCTTGTCCCTCCTTTTACTCCCACCCCTTCATGTCCATCCCCAAGGGATGGTAGGGTTGTGACTGACCTGAGCAGCATTTCTTCAGACAGAAGCTGTCAGTGGAACCTGTGCCTTGAGTCTTCCTCTCTTTTTTTCCCCCTCTCTGATCCTCACAATGCATCAGTGCAGCTCTCAAAGGCTTGGAGGTGTGTTTTGGGAGAGCAGAGCACAGATGGCCTCCTTCTCCATGCTTGTCTCCCAAGGTCTGTTGGGTGCTGCTGCCACCCATCTGCTCCCCTTTGGTGAGGACAATGAAACCCTTTGTCCTTCTCTAAATTGTTCTTCTTGATGGATGCCAGAAAAAAAGCCCTCCCTGGCCCTCCAGCTTCTATAGGATCAACATCTCCAAACCAATATGGGACTTGGCCCTCCTGGTCTGCTTTGAGATGTTCCTGAGAGCCTTGTTCCTGCAATAGCATCACCACCACCTCCACTGATGCCCAGTGCAGAGCTCCTCTGTGTGCACAGTGGAACATGAACCAATGTCCCCCCCAAAACCTTTTGCAAGGTTTGTTCTCCTCCTTCCTCTTCTTTAAGGTGGATTGTGCAAGTTTGGTTGCTCCCTGCCACGAAGAGTGCTCCCTGGTAACCATTCCTTCTGCCTTGTGTGAGCCTCCAGTCTCTTGGGTGCCTCAGCAAGGTCCTCTGATGCATCCTTAGATACTCCCTGGTTAGCTTATGGAAATGAGGTCTCCCCAAAAGGAGTGATCCTTTCTCTTGCCCTGTTTCCCAGCTGTCTTTCTAGATGATTTTTCTTTCCCACTGGCCAGTGGGGGCTGTTCAAAGGCTTCTTTGGAGTCTGTGTCTGAGGGAGAAAGCCCTCAGGAGATTCTGCCTGATGGGTCTTGATGGATCTGGACATATTAGAGGGCATCCAGAGAAGGGCCATGAGGATGAGCAGAGGTCTGGAGCTGCTCTGCTATGGAGACAGACAGAGTTGGGGTTGTATGGTCTGGAGAAGAGAAGGCTCCAAGGAGACCTTCTTGTGGTCTCCCAGTGTCTGAAGGGGGCTACAAGAAAGCTGGGGAGGGACTTTTGAGGGTGTCAGGGAGTGATGTGACTGGGGGGGGGGGGGGGGGGGGGCGGGAATGGAGCAAAACTACAAGGGAGTAGATTCAGATTGGATGTTAAGAAGAAGGTCTTCACCCTGAGGGTGGTGAGACACTGGCACAGGTTGCCCAGGGAGGCTGTGGCTGTCCCCTCCCTGGAGGTGTTCCAGGCCAGGCTGGATGATGCCTTGAGCAACCTGGGCTGATGGGAGGTGTCCCTGGCCATGGCAGGGGGGATTGGCACTGGATGATCTTTGAGGTCCCTTCCAACCCAACCCATTCTATGAATCTATAGATCTATGAATCTGAGCTGCACACCAGGGTTAATTCGAGTTGTAGCAGGAACAGTCCACTCCCCATCAGCAAGACCAGCTTAAGAATCCTTAACCTCTGCCACCTGGAAGCCACCACCCACACCTTGTGTCTATTTTAATCTGTGATGGTTCCAACTCTTCAAACTCCAGCTTATTTCTGTAACCACCCTGCACACTCAAAAAGCCACAGATCTTTTATTGAGCAAATCATTTTCAGGAGACCAGCTGACTGCTCTTGTGACTGCCAGGCCCTTCTGTCATCACCACTCAGCAAACAGAGACCTTCCTTGTTTACTTTTCCTGCTCAAACCCCACTTTCTGCAGGAGGGAAGCAACACCTTCACCTGAAATGCCTCGAGTCATGAGCTTCTTGAAATGATTCTTATTGAGAAGGAGCAGCCAGAGAGATCCAAGTGAGGTCTGAATCATGCAGAACACAAAAGAAGAAGGAAAAGGATGAAAAAGAAAACAACAACCAAACCACCACAGTGCTGGCCCAGGGCACTGCAGCTTGTGTTACACACAAGGCCAGCAAGGGAGGACACATAGCAGGCATCAAAATTCAACCATAGAACCATAGAATTGTCAGGGTTGGAAGGGAGTTCAAGGCTGAGGAGAAACTTCTTCACTGAGAGAGTTGTTAGCCTTTGGAATGGGCTGCCCAGGGAGGTGGTGGAGAGGGGATTGGACTTGGCACTTGGTGCCATGGTTTAATCATGAGGTCTGTGGTGACAGGTTGGACTGGCTGATCTTTGAGGTCTCTTCCAACCTTGGTGATTCTGGGATCATCCAGTCCCAACACCCTCACTCCTTGAGAAGGACCCAGCAGACCTTCCCAGGCACTTAGTGCTGAGGTGTAGGAGCAAAAAAGGGTTTTTTGTGTTTGGGTTTGTTATTGTTTTTTCCCCCTACTCCTCTTAAACCAGCAGGCCAACAGGCATCTGCATTTCATCCAGAACATTGCCTGTTTGTGTGGAGAATTTGGTGTGCCTCAAAGTCCAAGTTTTCTTTGGATCAAGCCTTTTGGATTGGGTTTGATTCGTTTCCAGCGACACGGCTGAAATGTGGCTTCCTTCTTTTTCTTTCCACCTCTGCCCAACCTGCTAAGTGAAAACAAACTTTCAGGCCTTGATGGATTCCTTGGTTTATTTTAGTCACCACAGAGGCAGGAATGCGGAGTGAGGAGCTGTGATTTGCATTTGGGTGCAGTCAGAGTAGCCAGGACAGGTGCCAGGAGGCTTTGGTGCCCTTCTTGCTTGGGATGTTTGAGTTGTGCTTTCAGGCTGATTATTCATGTTTCTCTTGGAGTCCTCAGCAAAGTGGGGGTTGTGGTGACCATGTCTCCATCACTGAATCACAGAACATTAGAGGCTGGAACACAGTGTCAAGCAGTGCCAGGGGAGGCTTAGGCTGGATGTTAGGAAGAAATTCTGCCCAGATAGAGAGATTGGCCATTGGAATGGGCTGCCCAGGGAGGTGGTGGAGTCACCATCCCTAGAAGTGTTTAAAGAGAGACTGGATGAAGCACTTAGTGCCATGGGTTAGCTGATTAGATGGTGTTGGGTGAGAGGTTGGTCATAGAATCATAGAATTGTCAGGGATGGAAGGGACCTCAAGGATCAGCCAGCTCCAACCCCCCTGCCATGGGCAGGGACACCTCACACTGCAGCAGGTTGCTCACAGCCACAGCCAGCCTGGCTGCAAACACCTCCAGGGATGAGGCTTCCACCACCTCCCTGGGCAACCTGTGCCAGTGTCTCACCACCCTCATGGGGAAGAACTTCTTCCTAACATCCAATCTGAGTCACAGTATCACAGTATCACCAAGGGTGGAAGATACCTCAAAGATCATGGAGTCCAACCTGTCACCACAGACCTCATGACTAGACCATGGCACCAAGTGCCACATCCAATCCCCTCTTGAACACCTCCAGGGATGGTGACTCCACCACCTCCCTGGGCAGCACATTCCAATGACAAATGACTCTCTCCCTGATGAACTTTCTCCTCACCTCGAGCTTAAACTTCCCCTGGCACAGCTTGAGACTGTGTCCTCTTGTTCTGGTGCTGGTTGCTAGAGAGAAGAGACCAACCCCTTCCTGGCTACAACCACCTTTCAGGTAGCTGTAGAGAATCTACCTACTTCTAGTTTTGCTCCATCCCCCCAGTCCTACCACTACTCAACACCCTCAGAAGTCCCTCCCCAGCTTTCTTGTAGCCCCCTTCAGACACTGGAAGGCCACAATTAGGTCTCCTCAGAGCCTTCTCATCTCCAGACACATCAACCCCAACTCTCTCTGTCCTCATAGGAGAGGTGCTCCAGCCCTCTAAATCATCCTCATGGCCCTAAGGTGTAACTGTTTCAGGGTAGGTGATGGTGAGTGTTGCCTTTACCCTAAACACCAAGGTTTGCTGGTTTTGGCAGCTGGAGGTGAAACCAGTTAGGAGCTGCAAGCAGCAGCTGGTGTTGTTAGCCAGCTCCTGCCCCTGATGCTCCTGACTCCAAGCAGCCAGGTTTGGCTCCAGGCAAGAGCTTCTCCTTTCCCTTTGCTGCTGGTTGTTTCTGCCCACATATTACAATGCAGAGTGTGCAGCAAGCTGGGAGGAGTAGTGGGGAGGCATAAAATAAACCCATTTGGGTTTACATCCTGAAATCTTTTCCCATTTGGGTGCCAGCCTGTGGTCCTGGGGTGAGCAAGGGGCCCCTGGTGTGGTTTGAACTGAACTCAAATGTGAAGAATTCTGTGCCAGGGTCAGAGGTGGGAGGTGGTTTTGGGGAGGATAAATAGTGAATAATCATGTTTTGCCCTCATTTAGCCCCCTTAATCTGTGGGTAATAAAGCCCCAACATTTTCCATGTTGATGAGTTCATGCAGCAGCTAGGAAGGGAAGGAGAAGCTGGATTTGGTGTACAGATAGAGACAGCAAATGTGGGCTGAAATTTAGAAGGATGGGGAGACTCTGGCACAGGTTGCCCAGGGAGGCTGTTCATGTCCCCTCCCTAGAGGTGTTCCAGGCCAGGCTGGATGAGGCTTTGAGCAACCTGGGCTGGTGGAAGATGTCCCTGCCCATGGCAGGGGAGTTGAGACTGGATGAGCTTTGAGGTCCCCACCAACACAAACCTTGCTGTGAATTTATCCAGTCTGGAATTAAAGGGACATGTGAAAAGGAGATTGGAAAGGGCTCATTGATTTACTCAAAGCCCTGGACTTTAGAGGGCAGTCTGGGGATGTGGCCCCTGCAATGTATCCCCCTGGATGGTCACCAAGCTGAAGGAACTGCCAAAATCTCCTTGTTTCTTACATGCAAATTCAGCTCCTTATAAAGGAGTTAATGGGGGGGGGGGAAGGCAATAAATTCAGCATACACCCCATGGGTAGAGTTGGCTTTTCAAGGAGTCTGTCTCCTCAGGAAAGTCCCTTTGCAAACCAACCTGGGTAACAGGACTTGCAAGAACACTAAGAAACCTGGCAGGGGGTTGGACTGGGTGATCTCCTGAGGTCTCCTCCAGCCCCTAGCATTCTGTGCTTCTGTCACTTTGCTGCCACATTCTTTTCAGCTACACTATAGGTGCTTCCTTTTATCAATGTGTTACTCCAGGCAAAAGGCTGTGGTGAGGATTCAAAGAGTCATGGAATGGTTTGGGTTGGAAGGGACCTCAAATATCTTCCAGTTCCAACCACCCTGCCGTGGGCAGGGAAAGATCCCACCAGCCCAGGCTGATCAAAGCCTTATCCAGCCTGCCTTGAACACTTCCAGGGAGGAGGCAGCCACAGCCTCCCTGGGACTACCTGTGCCAGTGTCTCCCCACCCTCACTCTCAACAATTTCTTCCTCATCTCCAGTCTCAGTCTCCCCTCTCCCAGCTCAAAGCCATTGTCCCTCATCCTGGCACTCCCAGCCTTTGTCACAAGTCCCTCCCCAGCTCTCCTGTAGCCCCTCCAGATACTGGCAGGCTGCTCTAAGGTTGCCCTGGAGCCTTCTCATCCTGTCACTCCAAGCCCTTGTCAAAAGATCATTCCATATCCCCATGATATTCTTCTTAGAGGTACCATCAGACCCTGTTTTAGGGCCAAGAGAGCTGGGCAGGGCAGACTTTATGAGCTGGGGCAGAGGGAGTTCAAGCTTTTACTTGTTTTTCATGGATCAGGCTTTCTTTCAAAGCAAGATTTCCCCCAAAGTCTTTCCCTTCAAATCCAGACTGTCTGACAGAGCCATCTCTGAACATCTCTGCTGAAACATGAATCTGGGTTGTGTGAGGCAAGGCTGGGTAAACTCTATTTCACCTGGCTCTTCCCCAAGACCTGGGCTGACCCCAGGCAGCTGGGAGAGGCAAGAACCACCTGTGGAATCTTACTGGGGTTTGGTTCTGATTCTTCATTCCTCATTTGAAATGTCTGTGTGTCACCAGGTCTGTGTGAATCACAGAATCATAAACTGGGTTGGTTTGGAAGGGATCTTCAGAAGCCACCCAGTCCAACCCCCTGCAGTCAGCAGGGAAGTCTGCAACCAGAGCAGGTTGCTCACAGCCCCAAATAACCTCACCTGGAATGCTTCTGGCTCTCTGCAGCTGCCTGAAAGGAGGTTGCAGTGAGGTGGAGGTTGCTGTGAGGTGGGGGTTGAGCTCTTCTCTCTAGTATCAGGTGAGGAGAGGAAATGGCCTGAAGTTGTGCCAGGGGAGGGTTTGGTTGGAGATAAGGGAAATTTTAGTTGCTGTAAGAGTGGTCAGGGACTGGCACAGGCTGCCCAGGGAGGTGGTGGAGTCCCCACCCCTGGAGGTGTTCCAGAAACCTGTGGCCATGGCACCTGGGGACAGGGTTTGGTGGCCATGGTGGTGTTAGTTGTGTCAGTTGGGCTGGATGATCTTAGAGGTCTTCTCCAACCAAAACCATTCTGTGGTTCCCTGGAGGAGCAGGTCTTTGACTTCAAGGTCCACTGGCAGTGAGTTCACTTCCACAGCCAACACACCTCAGGGGTCTCCAGGCTACGAGACACAAGAGCAGCTTGAAGAGCATCACAGCTGACACTCAGGCTACAGAGGTTTGGGGGTGTCAGTGCTGGACTGCCCCTGTGATATTTTGTGGGGGGGGGAAAAAGAGGTTTTGACAGGGAACTGGCAGCAAAACTGGGGGGCTGCCTGGCAGCACTTCCATTCCCTCACAACTTCTTATGTAAGTGCTGTTTCTGCCTGGGATTATTCCTGTTTCTCCTCCTTCTGGTGAAAAATGTTTTAATTATCACCAAATAAATGCATAAATAAATAAATAAATGCCATTATCACAGCCAGCCAGGACAAGGCTGAGTAGGAAATGTTTTGTTCTCCCTGCCTGCACTTTATTAAGGCATTTTGAAGACAGGAACTGCTCCATCCAGCCTAGGAGGAGAGAAATCTTCTCTCTGTGTGCTCCTTCTGCAGGTAACTAATTGATTTCTGCAGGGCAGTGCTTGCTGAGCCCTGTTGTGGTGATAAGCACAGTCTGAAGCTTTCTCAGAAGTACAAATGTTTCTGCAGACACTTGGAAGGTTTCTTCAAGTCCTCCCTCGAATAATTCACATTTTCCTCCCCAGAATCTGTTCGCAGAAGTTGTTGTTGTTTACAAACCAGACACGTTTTGCTCTGAGGAAAGGCTTCAGAACAGGGAAAGCTTCAGGCCAGGGTTTGCTCAGCCCCCCACCAGGGCTGTGGTTTCTCCTCTTCATTGGAGATGAAACCATAAATTCAGAGATTCATAGAATGGGACCTCAAAGGTCAGCCAGTTCCAACCCCCCCTGCCATGGGCAAGGACAGACCCCACCAGCCCAGGTTGCTCAAGGACTCATCCAGCCTGGCCTTGAACACCTCCAGGGAGGGGACTGCCATAGCCTCCCTGGGCAACCTGTGCCAGTGTCTCCCCACCCTCACCTAAACAATTTCTTCCTCATCTCCAGTCTCAATCTCCCCTCTCCCAGCTCAAAGCCATTGTCCCTCATCCTGGCACTCGCAGCCCTTGTCACAAGTCCCTCCCCAGCTCTCCTGGAGCCCTTCAGGTACTGGAAGGCTGCTCTAAGATTTCCCTGGCACCTTCTCTTCTCCAGGCTGAACAGCCCCAACTCTCCCAGCCTGTCCCCACAGGGAAGGTTCTTCAGCCCTACCAGAGCAGTTCTGGGCACTGGCCATTCCTTCTGGTCCTGTTTTGGGCACCCAGGTCTGAGAGGTGTTTGAGGAAAGCTTGGGGTGCTCAGACAAAGGGAACTGTTTTCCAGAGCCTTTTTTAGAGGATTAAATATCCATAGGCTAGAAATAAGGCTCTGAGATACAGTTGACCTGCAACACCTTGGAATACTTAGAATCACTGAATTTTAAGGTCGGGAAAGATGTCCAGGATCATCCAATCCAACTGTTGGAAGCCAGCAGCAAGATCTGAGTGTGAAGATCCTTTAAAAATGCCTTTTTTGTGGGTTTTGTTTTGCCTTTTGCTTGGCTGGTCTCATGATTCCTCACTTGATGTCCAATGCATGTGCTGCTTGTTTACCCCCAGTGCTGTCCCAGAGCCTCAGGCAGGGCTCCAGGTCTGCTGAGCCTCCTGTGGTGTTTGGGAGACCTGAGCTTTTCTGTGCCTGTCTCACACTCCCTGCGTGGCTCTGGCATCCCCTCCGGGAGTCCATCTGCCAGGCTCAGCTGGGAGGTGGATCTGAGATGCTCCATGACCTCCACTTGGCTTCCCAGCACTGGAGGGAGCAGCAGTTGCTCTCTGCTGTGCAGATGGTGGATGTCTGGTGTGCTGTGAGCATCCCTAGGCACCTGGAGGACCTCTTAACTTTGTCATTTGAAGAGATCCTCTGGCAGTGCTCCAAGGGTGATGGCCTGAGCAGGCTCTTGGAGTGGGGCCAGAGGAGGCCACAGCACTGATGGGAGGGCTGGAAGCCCTCTGCTGTGAAGCCAGGCTGAGGGAGTTGGGATTGTTCAGCCTGGAGAAGAGAAGGCTCCAGGGAGACCTTCTGGTGGCCTTTCAGCACTTAAAGTGGTCAGAAGGCTGGAGACAGAGTTTTGAGCAGGGCCTGGCAGGACAAGGGGTGATGGTTTGAACTGAAAGAGGGAGATTCAGACCGGAGAGAAGGAAGGAATGTTTGACACTGAGGGTGGTGAGACCCTGGCCCTGATTGACCAGAGAGGTGGGAGCTGTCCCATCCCTGGAACCATTGCAGGTCAGGTTGTTTTGGGGCTGTGAGCAACCTGTTCTAGCTGCAAATGTCCCTGCAAGCTGCAAAGGGGTTGGATTCAATGACCTTCAAAGATCCTTTGATGGAGGGTATAAGGAGCAGAGCTGTGGCCCTAGTTTGCATGGCATTGGCAGCACTGTGAATCCAGGCTCAGCCTAGAGGTGTCCTTTTGGGGACACCATTGAATCACTTTGGAAATCACTTTGCCTCCTGCTCCTGTAGACATTTTCCTCTTTACCAGTGGTCAGCTATTTATTACTGCTCTGCTCTTGCTTTATTGCTGCCCCACTCTGGTTTTTATAGGGACAAAGTTGATGAGGTAGACTGCTGGAGCCTGGAATATTGATATGCAAATGAATCAATATCTATCACTGCCAATTGGTTGCAAGCAGCCTTTGAGGCTGGGGTGAGCCCTGCACAGAGCTGGGATGGGTAAGTCCTAGGGCAGATGCTCTCCTGGGAGAGCACACCAGCCCATCTGCTGCCTGGGCTCCATCCCTCTCCAACCTCATCAAGACTTTTGGCTGTCATATGACAGAGTGACAAGGGACATTCCTCTTGGCTTTGCTCCTTTTTTTGTGGCCCACAGATGTTGTCTTAATCTTGTTTGGACCCTCTGGACTCACAGAATGGTTTGGGTTGGAAGGAACCGCCAAAGCTCATCCAGTCCTACCCCCCTGCAGTCAGCAGGGACATCCTCCGCTAGATCAGGTTGTCCAGAGCCCTGTCCAGCCTCACCTTGAATATCTCCAGGGATGAGGCCCCAGCCACCTCCCTGGGCAAGCTGTTGCAGTGTCCCACCACCCTCATGGTGCAGAACTTGTTCCTCACATCCAATCTAAATCTGCTCTGCTCTAGTTGGAAGCCTTTGCCCCTGGTCCTATCATTACCTACCACACCCACTGTGGGCAGCAGTCCCTGAAGGCTCCCTCCCTGCTGTCCCAAGATGTTTTCTCCCTCTTAACCCAACCTCCTACTGCTTTGGTGTCCTCTTTGCTTCTCCTCTGGCAGACTTTACTGACTGACAGCTCTGTGTTGGCCTTAACTGCTGCCTCAGTGGAGCCAGTTCTGTGGCTTCAGGGTATTCATGGGTAACACTGTGAGGGTGCTGGGGCCCTGGAGCAGGCTGCTTAGAGAGGTTGTGGAGTCTCCATCTCTGGAGACTTTCAAGCCTCACCTGGATGTGTTCCTGTGTGCCCTGCCCTGGGTGACCCTGCTCTGGCAGGGGGGTTGAACTGGGTGATCTCCAGAGGTCTCTTCCAGCCTCACCATTCTGTGACACTGTCTCTAGGCATCACAAACCTCTGGTGTCTGAAGCAGAGAAGCCTCAGAGGAACTCGGTTTTGTTTTCCTGAATTTCACCCTGAAGCCCTCTCAGGCTGCACTTCAGGTCATTATGTCCTACTTTGGATTTCATCCTTAATTCCTTTATTGGCTCTCTCTCTTAGCTGCTTGGCACTAATCAGTCTAAGTCAAGAGATATGTGAGTGGGACAAGGTGGTTGCTCAGGAAGGAGGAACACAACAGCCCTGAGAGCCTGCAGCCCTCCCCCTGCTTCTAACAAATACCAACAGGTAGGGCAGAGAGCATAAACCCAGCAGCCACCTGAACCCTGCAGATGTTGTCCCAGCTGCAGACCAGCAGCTGTCACTTCTGCTGGGTGTCCCTGGGAGCGCTCAGGATCGACAGCAGCAACCTGCCAACGCGGTGCAGCAGCAGCTGTTCTCTTGTCCTGAATTTCAAAGCCAAAATTATAACTGAGGAGGAAGGGAGAGTGCAGCAGCAGAAAGGAGAGAAGATGTGGCTTTGTACCTTGAGGAAAATAGAGCATCAGAGCCCCTTGCACTTCGGGCACTCTGCTGCAGCAGCAAACAGGATCACAGAATTACAGCTCGGAAGGGACTTCTGGAGGTCATCTAATCCAACCTCCTGCTCAAGCAGACTCAGAGTCAAAGGTCAAATTCTCCAAGCCTACTCCTGCAGTCAGCAGGGACACCTCCAACTAGATCAGGCTGCCCAGGGCCACATCAAGTCTGACCTTGAATGTCTCCATGGATGAGGCCTCAACCACCTCCCTGGGCAGCCTGTTGCAGTGTCTCACCGCCCTCACTGTGCAGAACTTCCTCCTTATGTCCAACCTAACTCTGCCCTAACAATTATATGAGCCTGTGAAGCCTCAACCACATTCCTGGGCAACCTGAAAGCAATTGCCAAGGACCATGTCCAGATGTTTTTCGAACAAGGGCATTTCCCAGCCTCCCTAGGCAACCTGTGCCAGTGTTCAGTCACCTTCACAAACCATAACCTGTCTCCTGATGTTCAGAAGGACTCTTCATTTCAATTCCATAAACTCACAGAATCATTGGGGTTGGAAAAGCCCTCTAAGATCATCAAGAGCCACTGGCACAGGTTGCCCAGGGAGGTGGTGGAAGCCTCATCCCTGGAGGTGTTTGCAGCCAGGCTGGATGTGGCTGTGAGCAACCTGCTGTAGTGTGAGGTGTCCCTGGCCATGGCAGGGGGGCTGGAACTGGCTGATCCTTGAGGTTTCTTCCAACCCTAACAATTCTGATTCTAAAGTCCAACCATCAACTTAAGACCTCCATGGCCATCAAGCCATGCTCCCAAGTGCCATGTCTACAGGTCTCCTGAACACCTCCAGGGATGGTGACTCCAGCAGTTCCCTGGGCAGACCATTCCAGCATTTGAGAACCCTTCCAGTGAATATTTCCTGATATCCAGCCTAAACCTCCCCTGGTGCAGCTTGGAACCATCTCCAGCCCAAACCATTCTATGGCTTGGTGAGCTTTAGAAGAAACCAAAGAAGATGAGCTGGAGTGTAAATCCCACTGCAGCCTCTGACCCCCAAAAGAGTGGGGCTGAGGGGGTAGATGGGGTTGGAAGACAAACCTGAGGGCTGTGTTATCCCTGCCAGCCTAAACTCTCATCCCAAAATATCTTTCCCAGTCACCAAAGAATCCCCTGAGGATGTCAAGTGGTTATTTTGCTCCGGGCAAACGTTATAAATAGAAGGAGAAGAAGCAAACAGAGGGTATTGACACAAGGGCATCTTTGTTGAGTACTTTTCATGCCCACTGGCACACTGCCTGGGCCTTGCCAACTTCCAGTCCTACCCACAGCCAGCCAGTCAAGCCTCCCTGCAAGCACCAGCAGCCAGGGTGGACTTGGGGGGATGAAAAGACCGATGGAGTGCACGTGCCGGGCTTTGTTGCCGCTTCTCAGCACGGCATGGGGAGCAGCAGGCTCCCTGGCACGGGTCTGGGCTCATGGAGTGCGTGCTGGAGGAGTCTGTGCCTTGTGCTTGGCTCTCTGTTTGCTGGGGCTGGCTGAGGCAGCAAGGACCTGGGGAGAAAGGTAGAAGGAAAACGTCTGGGTGGAAATCTCGAGGGGATAAAGGGGTTTGTGTGTGTTGGCTGTTGGCCTCCTCCATCAAGGGCCTAACTGGAGACCTACCTGAGCCCCATGCATCACCTGAGTGCAGAGCACTACTCTTCTTTCCTGTTGGGCTAGGAAATTCTTCAGGTTTGGGGTATTGGATGACGTTGCTAGGCAGAGAGAGCTTCTTGATCCAGCTGTGTGGATTCTGTGCAAGAGGAGAGAAAGGACAGGAGGTCTTCCTCAGCAGAAATGAGCTTTTTAGCATTGGTGGTGTGTGCATGGAGAATTATCTTTGTGTCTGTGTGTGCTTGGTTCTGTTTTCTTAGTTCTTTTGGTGGTTTTATTTGTTGGGTTGGGTTTTGTTTTGGGTGGAGGTGTTTGGTCATTTGTGTCTTTTGTTGGGTGCTCCAATGATTCCTGTTGGAATAGGCCCTGGAGGTGTTCAACAAAGGCTTGGATATGACACTTGGAGCCATGGTTTAGTTGTCAGGAGGTGTTAGGTATTAGGTGATAGGTTGGACTTGATGATCTCTGAGGTCTTTTCCAAGCTGGTTGATTCTGTGATTCTATGATAATGGTTACAAATATCTGAAGGGTGGGGGGCAAGAAGGTGCCAGGCTCATGCCAGTGGTGTAAGTTGCCAGTGGGCAAGGAGCAATGGACACTATCTGGAACCCAGGAGGTTCCACCTGAACATGAGGAGAAACTTGTTTGGTGTGAGGGTGCTGGAGCCCTGGAGCAGGCTGCCCAGAGAGGTTGTGGAGTCTCCTCTGGAGACTTTCAAGACCCTCCTGGATGTGCTCCTGTGTGCCCTGCCCTGGGTGACCCTGCTCTGGCAGGGGGGTTGGAGTGGATGATCTCTGGAGGTCCCTTCCATCCCCTACCATTCCATGATTCTGTGATTCATTGTAGTTGGAGATTCATGGAAGGAATTTTTGAGTCCACGTTGAGGTTACTTTGACAGGTCCCACTGTGGGTCATGGTGGAGTCCAGGGGGTTGAAACTGAGTGTGGGCAAGAGGGCACACAGCAGTGTGAGGCAGAGAGGACTGGTGGTGCTGCAAGAAGCTTTTCCTAGCCAGGACTGCAGGCACCAGGGTGGAGAGAGTGATGTCTGTAATCTACATCCTCCCTGGTACCCTGGGGGTCTGTGAGCAGAACTGATCTCATTTGTTTTAATCAAATCACAAAGGGAAGCCAAAGCTCTGGGACTCTTTCATGTTTGTTTCTGCATCTCAGGCTCTTTTCTCTTGGTGGCTGAAGGTGGGCTGCAGGTCTTTGAAGTCCAGTTGTTCTTTTTGGGTGCACAGAGGGCCAGCAAGCTGGGCTGTGGCTGAGGATGAAAGTGGCAATATGCCAAAGTTCCAAGTTTAAGCCAAGGTTATCAGTTTAGGTTCTCTTGATATGCTGCTGGGAGAGACAGGGAGACCTCAGAGGTGTTTTAGCTCCTCCTGGAGTAGTAACTGATTAGAGGTGGGTGGCAGAAGGTTGTCCTGGATGCAGTACAGATGCCTGTGGACAACCAGCTGAAATGGAAAGGGTCTTGCCCATGGATACAAGGAGTAACTCATCATTGCACAGCCCGAGGGAGACACCTCCGAGCTTGCTCAGAGCCAGCCTCTCCCTGGCACCACACAGGGGTGCTGCTAAGGCTGAAGCAAGTCCCTCAGGCCTGCTGACAGGGCACAGGGGGCTTGGTGGTTCTCACAGAATGATTGGGGTTGGAAGGGACCTCTGGAGATCAACCAGCCCAAGCCCCCTGGACACTACAAATCT